>NW_027278308.1:42140-262632 GCF_030028105.1 Mobula birostris
ATCTGAGTGGAGAATGCAGATATTAAAGCAGAGGGAGATCTGAGTGGAGGATGCGGATATCAGGGCCGAGGGAGATCTGAGTGGAGGATGCGGATATCAATGCAGAGGGATATCTGAGTGTAGGATCTGGATATCAATGCAGAGGGTGATCTGAGTGGAGGATGCCGATATCAATGCAGAGGGAGATCTGAGTGGAAGACACGGATATCAATGCAGAGTGGGATCTGAGTGGAGGATGCGGATATCAATTCAGATGGAGATTGGAGTGCAGGGTGAGGATATCAATGCAGAGGAGGATTTGATTGGAGGATGTGGATATCAATGCCGAGGAAGATCTGAGTTCAGAATGCGGATATCAATGCAGAGGGGGATCTGAGTGTAGGATGCGTATATCAATGCAGGAGGAGATCTGAGTGGAGGATGCGGATATCAATGAAGAGGGGGATCAGAGTGGCGGATGCGGATATCAGTGCAGAGGGAGATCTGAGTGGAGGATGCGGATATCAATGCAGAGTGGGATCTGAGTGGAGGATGCGGATATCCGTGCAGAGGGAGATCTGAGAGGGCGATGCGGATATCAATGCAGAGGGAGATCTGAGTGGAGGATGCAGATATCAATGCAGAGGGAGATCTGAGTGGAGGATGCGGATATCAATGCAGAGGGGGATCTGAGTGGAGGATGTGGATATGAATGCAGAGGGAGATCTGAGTGGAGAATGCGGACATCAATGCAGAGGGGGATCTGAATGGAGGATGCGGATATCATTGCAGAGGGAGATCTGAGTGGAGGATGCGAAGATCAATGCAGAGGGGAATCTGATTGGAGAATGCGGATATCAATGCAAAGGGGGATTTGAGTGGATGATGCGGATATCAATGCAGAGGGAGATCTGATTGGAGGATGCAGATATCAATGCAGAGAGAGCTCTGAGTGGAGTATGCGGATATCAATGCAGAGGGTGATCTCAGTGGAGGATGCCGATATCAAAGCAGAGGGGGATCTCAGTGGAGGATGCGAATATCAACGCAGAGAGGGATCTGAAAGGAGGATGCGGATGTCAATGTAGAGGGATATCTAAGGGGAGGATGCGGATATCAATGCACAGGGGGATGTGAGTGGAGGATGCGGATATCAATGCAGAGGGAGATATTAGTGCTGGATACGGATATCAATGCAGAGGGAGATCTGATTCGAGGATGCGGATATCAATGCAGAGAGAGATCTGAGTGCAGGATGCGGATATCAATGCAGACGGGGACCTGAGTGGAGATGCTGAAATCAATGCAGAGGGAAATCTGAGTCGAGGATGCAGATATCAATTCAGAGGGGGATCTGAGAAGAGGATGCGGATATCAATGCAGAAAGAGATCTGAGTGGAAGATGCAGATATCAATGCACAGTGCGATCTGAGTGGAGGATGCGGATATCTATGCAGAGGGGGATCTGAGTGGAGGGTGCGGATATGAATGCAGAGGGGGATCTGAGTAGAGGAAGCGGATATCAATGCAGAGGCAGATCTGAGTGGTGGATGCGGATATCAATGCAGAGAGAGATCAGAGTGCACGATGTGAATATCAATGCAGAGGGGTGATCTGTGAAAGTGGAGAATGCAGATATTAAAGCAGAGGGAGATCTGAGTGGAGGATGCGGATATCAATGCCGAGGGAGATCTGAGTGGAGGATGCGGATATCAATGCAGAGGGATATCTGAGTGTAGGATCTGGATATCAATGCAGAGGGTGATCTGAGTGGAGGATGCGAATATCAATGCAGAGTGGGACTGAGTGGAGGATGCGAATATCAATACAGAGGGGGATCTGAGTGGAGGATGCGAATATCAATGCAAAGGGGGATCTGAGTGGAGGATGCCGATATCAATGCAGAGGGAGATCTGAGTGGAAGACACGGATATCAATGCAGAGTGGGATCTGAGTGGAGGATGCGGATATCAATTCAGATGGAGATTGGAGTGCAGGGTGAGGATATCAATGCAGAGGAGGATTTGATTGGAGGATGTGGATATCAATGCCGAGGAAGATCTGAGTTCAGAATGCGGATATCAATGCAGAGGGGGATCTGAGTGTAGGATGCGTATATCAATGCAGGAGGAGATCTGAGTGGAGGATGCGGATATCAATGAAGAGGGGGATCAGAGTGGCGGATGCGGATATCAGTGCAGAGGGAGATCTGAGTGGAGGATGCGGATATCAATGCAGAGTGGGATCTGAGTGGAGGATGCGGATATCCGTGCAGAGGGAGATCTGAGAGGGCGATGCGGATATCAATGCAGAGGGAGATCTGAGTGGAGGATGCAGATATCAATGCAGAGGGAGATCTGAGTGGAGGATGCGGATATCAATACAGAGGGGGATCTGAGTGGAGGATCTGGATATGAATGCAGAGGGAGATCTGAGTGGAGGATGTGGATATCAGTGCAGAGGGGGATCTGAGTGGAGGATGCGGATATCAATGCTGAGGGAGATCTGAGTGGAGAATGCGGACATCAATGCAGAGGGGGATCTGAATGGAGGATGCGGATATCATTGCAGAGGGAGATCTGAGTGGAGGATGCGAAGATCAATGCAGAGGGGAATCTGATTGGAGAATGCGGATATCAATGCAAAGGGGGATTTGAGTGGATGATGCGGATATCAATGCAGAGGGAGATCTGATTGGAGGATGCAGATATCAATGCAGAGAGAGCTCTGAGTGGAGTATGCGGATATCAATGCAGAGGGTGATCTCAGTGGAGGATGCCGATATCAAAGCAGAGGGGGATCTCAGTGGAGGATGCGAATATCAACGCAGAGAGGGATCTGAAAGGAGGATGCGGATGTCAACGTAGAGGGATATCTAAGGGGAGGATGCGGATATCAATGCACAGGGGGATGTGAGTGGAGGATGCGGATATCAATGCAGAGGGAGATATTAGTGCTGGATACGGATATCAATGCAGAGGGAGATCTGATTCGAGGATGCGGATATCAATGCAGAGAGAGATCTGAGTGCAGGATGCGGATATCAATGCAGACGGGGACCTGAGTGGAGATGCTGAAATCAATGCAGAGGGAAATCTGAGTCGAGGATGCAGATATCAATTCAGAGGGGGATCTGAGTGGAGGATGCGGATATCAATGCAGAAAGAGATCTGAGTGGAAGATGCAGATATCAATGCACAGTGCGATCTGAGTGGAGGATGCGGATATCTATGCAGAGGGGGATCTGAGTGGAGGGTGCGGATATGAATGCAGAGGGGGATCTGAGTAGAGGAAGCGGATATCAATGCAGAGGGGGATATCAGTAGAGGATGTGGATATCAATGCAGAGGCAGATCTGAGTGGGAGATGTGGATATCAATGTAGAGGGGGATCTGAGTGGAGGATGCGGATTTCAACGCAGAGGGTGATCTGAGTGGAGTACGCGGATATCAATGCAGAGGGAGATCTGAGTGGAGGGTGTGCATATCAATGCAGAAGGATATCTGAGTGGAGGATGCGGATATCAATGCAGACGGGGATCGGAGTGGAGGATGCGGATATCAATACAGAGGGAGGTCTGAGTGGAGGATGCGGATATCAATTCAGAGGGGGATCTGAGTGGAGAATGCGGATATCAATGCAGAGGGACATCTGAGTGGAGGTTGCGGATATCAATTCAGAATGATATCTGAGTGGACGATGAGGATATCAATGCAGAGGGAGATCGAAGTGGAGGATGCGAATATCAATGCAGAGGGAGATCTGAGTGGAGAATGCGGATATCAATGCAGAGGGAGATCTGAGTGGAGGATGCGGATATCAATGCAGAGGGGGATCTGAGTGGAGGATGTGGATATCAATGCAGAGGGAGATCTGAGTGGAGGATGCGGATAGTAGTGCAGAGGGGGATCTGAGTGGAGTATGCGGATATCAATTGAGGGAGACTGGAGTGTAGTATGCGGATATTAATGCAGAGGTGGATTTGATTGCTGGATGCGGATATCAATGCAGAGGAAGATCTGAGTTCAGAATGCGGATATCAATGCAGAGGGGGATCTGAGTGGAGGTTGCGGATATGAATGCAGAGAGGGATCTGAGTGGTGGATGCGGATATCAATGTAGAGGGATGATCTGAGTGGAGGATGCGAATATCAATGCAGAGGGGTATCGGAGTGGAGGATGCGGATATCAGTGCAGAGGGAGATCTGAGTGGAGGATACGGATATCAATGCAGAGTGGGTTCTGAGTGGAGGATGCGGATATCAGTGTAGAGGGAGATCTGAGAGGGGGATGTGGATATCAATGCAGAGGAACATCTGAGTGGAGGATGCGGATGTCAATGCTGAGTGAGATCTGAGTGGACGATGCGGACATCAATGCAGAGGGGGATCTGAATGGAGGATGCTGATATCAATGCAGAGTGAGATCTGAGTGGAGAGTGCAGATATCAATGCAGAGGAACATCTGAGCAGAGATAGAGCTGAGTGGAGGATGCGAATATCAATGCAGAGAGAGATCTGAGTGCACGATGTGAATATCAATGCAGAGGGTGATCTGAGTGGAGAATGCAGATATTAAAGCAGAGGGAGATCTGAGTGGGGGATGTGGATATCAATGCAGAGGGATATCTGAGTGTAGGATCTGGATATCCATGCAGAGGGTGATCTGAGTGGAGGATGCGAATATCAATGCAGAGGGGGACTGAGTGGAGGATGCGAATATCAATGCAGAGGGGAATCTGTGTGGAGGATGCGAATATCAATGCAGAGGGGATCTGAGTGGAGGATGCCGATATCAATGCAGAGCGAGATCTGAGTGGAAGACACGGATATCAATGCAGAGTGGGATCTGAGTGGAGTATGCGGATATCAATTCAGAGGGAGATTGGAGTGCAGGGTGAGGATATCAATGCAGAGGAGGATTTGATTGGAGGATGCGGATATCAATGCCGAGGAAGATCTGAGTTCAGAATGCGGATATCAATGCAGAGAACGATCAGAGTGGCGGATCCGGATATCAGTGCAGAGGGAGATCTGAGTGGAGGATGCGGATATAAATGCAGAGTGGGATCTGAGTGGAGGATGCGGATATCAGTGCAGAGGGAGATCTGAGAGGGCGATGCGGATATCAATGCAGAGGAACATCTGAGTGGAGAATGCGGACATCAATGCAGAGGGGGATCTGAATGGAGGATGCGGATATCATTGCAGAGGGGGATCTGAGTGGAGGATGCGGATATCACTGCAGAGGGAGATCTGATTGGAGGATGCAGATATCAATGCAGAGAGAGCTCTGAGTGGAGTATGCGGATATCAATGCAGAGGGGGATCTCAGTGGAGGATGCGAATATCAACGCAGAGGGGGATCTGAAAGGAGGATGCGGATATCAATGCAGAGGGATATCTGAGGGGAGGATGCGGATATCAATTCAGGGGGCGCTCTGAGTGGAGAATGCGGATATCAATGCAGAGGGGGATCTGAGTGGAGGATGTGGATATCAATGCAGAGGGAGATCTGAGTGGAGGATGCGGATATCTGTGCAGAGGGGGATCTGAGTGGAGTATGCGGATATCAATTGAGGGAGAATGGAGTGTAGTATGCGGATATCAATGCAGAGGTGGATTTGATTGCTGGATGCGGATATCAATGCAGAGGAAGATCTGAGTTCAGAATGCGGATATCAATGCAGAGGGGGATCTGAGTGGAGGTTGCGGATATGAATGCAGAGAGGGATCTGAGTGGTGGATACGGATATCAATGCAGAGGGAGATCTGAGTGGAGGATGCGAACATCAATGCAGAGGGGTATCGGAGTGGAGGATGCGGATATCAGTGCAGAGGGAGATCTGAGTGGAGGATACGGATATCAAAGCAGAGTGGGTTCTGAGTGGAGGATGCGGATATCAGTGCAGAGGGAGATCTGAGAGGGGGATGTGGATATCAATTCAGAATGATATCTGAGTGGACGATGAGGATATCAATGCAGAGGGAGATCGAAGTGGAGGATGCGAATATCAATGCAGAGGGAGATCTGAGTGGAGGATGCGAATATCAATGCAGAGTGGGAATGAGTGGAGGATGCGAATATCAATACAGAGGGGGATCTGAGTGGAGGATGCGAATATCAATGCAAAGGGGGATCTGAGTGGAGGATGCCGATATCAATGCAGAGGGAGATCTGAGTGGAAGACACGGATATCAATGCAGAGTGGGATCTGAGTGGAGGATGCGGATATCAATTCAGATGGAGATTGGAGTGCAGGGTGAGGATATCAATGCAGAGGAGGATTTGATTGGAGGATGTGGATATCAATGCCGAGGAAGATCTGAGTTCAGAATGCGGATATCAATGCAGAGGGGGATCTGAGTGTAGGATGCGTATATCAATGCAGGAGGAGATCTGAGTGGAGGATGCGGATAGCAATGAAGAGGGGGATCAGAGTGGCGGATGCGGATATCAGTGCAGAGGGAGATCTGAGTGGAGGATGCGGATATCAATGCAGAAGGATATCTGAGTGGACGATGCGGATATCAATGCAGAGGGAGATCGAAGTGGAGGATGCGAATATCAATGCAGAGGGAGATCTGACTGGAGGATGCGGATATCAATTCAGAGGGAAATCAGAGTTGAGGATGCGGATATGAATGCAGAGGGAGATCTGAGTGGAGAATGCGGATATCAATGCAGAGGGAGATCTGAGTGGAGGATGCGGATATCAATGCAGAGGGAGATCTGAGTGGAGAATGCGGATATCAGTGTAGAGGGGGATCTGAGTGGAGGAAGCGGATATCAATTGAGGGAGACTGGAGTTTAGTATGCGGATATCAATGCAGAGGTGGATTTGATTGCTGGATGCGGATATCAATGCAGAGGAAGATCTGAGTTCAGAATGCGGATATCAATGCAGAGGGGGATCTGAGTGGAGGTTGCGGATATAAATGCAGAGAGGGATCTGAGTGCTGGATGCGGATATCAATGCAGAGGGAGATCTGAGTGGAGGATGCGAATATCACTGCAGAGGGAGATCTGAGTTTAGGATACGGATATCAATGCAGAGTGGGTTCTGAGTGGAGGATGCGGATATCAGTGCAGAGGGAGATCTGAGAGGGGGATGCGGATATCAATGCAGAGGAACATCTGAGTGGAGGATGCAGATACCAATGCTGAGGGAGATCTGAGTGGACGATGCGGACATCACTGCAGAGGGGGATCTGAATGGAGGATGCTGATATCAATGCAGAGTGAGATCTGAGTGGAGAATGCAGATATCAATGCAGAGGAACATCTGAGCAGAGGTAGAGCTGAGTGGAGGATGCAAATATCAATGCAGAGGCAGATCTGAGTGGTGGATGCGGATAACAATGCAGAGAGAGATCAGAGTGCACGATGTGAATATCAGTGCAGAGGGTGATCTGAGTGGAGAATGCAGATATTAAAGCAGAGGGAGATCTGAGTGGAGGATGCGGATATCAGGGCCGAGGGAGATCTGAGTGGAGGATGCGGATATCAATGCAGAGGGATATCTGAGTGTAGGATCTGGATATCAATGCAGAGGGTGATCTGAGTGGAGGATGCCGATATCAATGCAGAGGGAGATCTGAGTGGAAGACACGGATATCAATGCAGAGTGGGATCTGAGTGGAGGATGCGGATATCAATTCAGATGGAGATTGGAGTGCAGGGTGAGGATATCAATGCAGAGGAGGATTTGATTGGAGGATGTGGATATCAATGCCGAGGAAGATCTGAGTTCAGAATGCGGATATCAATGCAGAGGGGGATCTGAGTGTAGGATGCGTATATCAATGCAGGAGGAGATCTGAGTGGAGGATGCGGATATCAATGAAGAGGGGGATCAGAGTGGCGGATGCGGATATCAGTGCAGAGGGAGATCTGAGTGGAGGATGCGGATATCAATGCAGAGTGGGATCTGAGTGGAGGATGCGGATATCCGTGCAGAGGGAGATCTGAGAGGGCGATGCGGATATCAATGCAGAGGGAGATCTGAGTGGAGGATGCAGATATCAATGCAGAGGGAGATCTGAGTGGAGGATGCGGATATCAATGCAGAGGGGGATCTGAGTGGAGGATGTGGATATGAATGCAGAGGGAGATCTGAGTGGAGAATGCGGACATCAATGCAGAGGGGGATCTGAATGGAGGATGCGGATATCATTGCAGAGGGAGATCTGAGTGGAGGATGCGAAGATCAATGCAGAGGGGAATCTGATTGGAGAATGCGGATATCAATGCAAAGGGGGATTTGAGTGGATGATGCGGATATCAATGCAGAGGGAGATCTGATTGGAGGATGCAGATATCAATGCAGAGAGAGCTCTGAGTGGAGTATGCGGATATCAATGCAGAGGGTGATCTCAGTGGAGGATGCCGATATCAAAGCAGAGGGGGATCTCAGTGGAGGATGCGAATATCAACGCAGAGAGGGATCTGAAAGGAGGATGCGGATATGAATGCAGAGGGGGATCTGAGTAGAGGAAGCGGATATCAATGCAGAGGGGGATCTGAGTAGAGGATGTGGATATCAATGCAGAGGCAGATCTGAGTGGGGGATGTGGATATCAATGTAGAGGGGGATCTGAGTGGAGGATGCGGATTTTAACGCAGAGGGTGATCTGAGTGGAGTACGCGGATATCAATGCAGAGGGAGATCTGAGTGGAGGGTGTGCATATCAATGCAGAAGGATATCTGAGTGGAGGATGCGGATATCAATGCAGACGGGGATCGGAGTGGAGGATGCGGATATCAATACAGAGGGAGGTCTGAGTGGAGGATGCGGATATCAATTCAGAGGGGGAACTGAGTGGAGGATGCAGATATGAATGCAGAGGGAGATCTGAGTGGAGAATGCGGATATCAATGCAGAGGGAGATCTGAGTGGAGAATGCGGATATCAATGCAGAGGGACATCTGAGTGGAGGTTGCGGATATCAATTCAGAATGATATTTGAGTGGACGATGAGGATATCAATGCAGAGGGAGATCGAAGTGGAGGATGCGAATATCAATGCAGAGGGAGATCTGACTGGAGGATGCGGATATCAATTCAGAGGGAAATCAGAGTTGAGGATGCGGATATCAATGCAGAGGGAGATCTGAGTGGAGAATGCGGATATCAATGCAGAGGTAGATCTGAGTGGAGGATGCGGATATCAATGCAGAGGGGGATCTGAGTGGAGGATGTGGATATCAATGCAGAGGGAGATCTGAGTGGAGGATGCGGATAGTAGTGCAGAGGGGGATCTGAGTGGAGTATGCGGATATCAATTGAGGGAGACTGGAGTGTAGTATGCGGATATTAATGCAGAGGTGGATTTGATTGCTGGATGCGGATATCAATGCAGAGGAAGATCTGAGTTCAGAATGCGGATATCAATGCAGAGGGGGATCTGAGTGGAGGTTGCGGATATGAATGCAGAGAGGGATCTGAGTGGTGGATGCGAATATCAATGCAGAGGGATGATCTGAGTGGAGGATGCGAATATCAATGCAGAGGGGTATCGGAGTGGAGGATGCGGATATCAGTGCAGAGGGAGATCTGAGTGGAGGATACGGATATCAATGCAGAGTGGGCTCTGAGTGGAGGATGCGGATATCAGTGTAGAGGGAGATCTGAGAGGGGGATGTGGATATCAATGCAGAGGAACATCTGAGTGGAGGATGCGGATGTCAATGCTGAGTGAGATCTGAGTGGACGATGCGGACATCAATGCAGAGGGGGATCTGAATGGAGGATGCTGATATCAATGCAGAGTGAGATCTGAGTGGAGAGTGCAGATATCAATGCAGAGGAACATCTGAGCAGAGATAGAGCTGAGTGGAGGATGCGAATATCAATGCAGAGAGAGATCTGAGTGCACGATGTGAATATCAATGCAGAGGGTGATCTGAGTGGAGAATGCAGATATTAAAGCAGAGGGAGATCTGAGTGGAGGATGCGGATATCAATGCCGAGGGAGATCTGAGTGGGGGATGTGGATATCAATGCAGAGGGATATCTGAGTGTAGGATCTGGATATCCATGCAGAGGGTGATCTGAGTGGAGGATGAGAATATCAATGCAGAGGGGGACTGAGTGGAGGATGCGAATATCAATGCAAAGGGGAATCTGTGTGGAGGATGCGAATATCAATGCAGAGGGGATCTGAGTGGAGGATGCCGATATCAATGCAGAGGGAGATCTGAGTGGAAGACACGGATATCAATGCAGAGTGGGATCTGAGTGGAGAATGCAGATATTAAAGCAGAGGGAGATCTGAGTGGAGGATGCGGATATCAATGCCGAGGGAGATCTGAGTGGGGGATGTGGATAATAATGCAGAGGGATATCTGAGTGTAGGATCTGGATATCCATGCAGAGGGTGATCTGAGTGGAGGATGCGAATATCAATGCAGAGGGGGACTGAGTGGAGGATGCGAATATCAATGCAGAGGGGAATCTATGTGGCGGATGCGAATATCAATGCAGAGGGGATCTGAGTGGAGGATGCCGATATCAATGCAGAGGGAGATCTGAGTGGAAGACACGGATATCAATGCAGAGTGGGATCTGAGTGGAGTATGCGGATATCAATTCAGAGGGAGATTGGAGTGCAGGGTGAGGATATCAATTCAGAGGAGGATTTGATTGGAGGATGCGGATATCAATGCCGAGGAAGATCTGAGTTCAGAATGCGGATATCAATGCAGAGAACGATCAGAGTGGCGGATCCGGATATCAGTGCAGAGGGAGATCTGAGTGGAGGATGCGGATATAAATGCAGAGTGGGATCTGAGTGGAGGATGCGGATATCAGTGCAGAGGGAGATCTGAGAGGACGATGCGGATATCAATGCAGAGGAACATCTGAGTGGAGAATGCGGACATCAATGCAGAGGGGTATCTGAATGGAGGATGCGGATGTCATTGCAGAGGGGGATCTGAGTGGAGGATGCGGATATCACTGCAGAGGGAGATCTGATTGGAGGATGCAGATATCAATGCAGAGAGAGCTCTGAGTGGAGTATGCGGATATCAATTGAGGGAGACTGGAGTGTAGTATGCGGATATCAATGCAGAGGTGGATTTGATTGCTGGATGCGGATATCAATGCAGAGGAAGATCTGAGTTCAGAATGCGGATATCATTGCAGAGGGGGATCTGAGTGGAGGTTGCGGATATGAATGCAGAGAGGGATCTGAGTGGTGGATACGGATATCAATGCAGAGGGAGATCTGAGTGGAGGATGCGAACATCAATGCAGAGGGGTATCGGAGTGGAGGATGCGGATAACAGTGCAGAGGGAGATCTGAGTGGAGGATACGGATATCAATGCAGAGTGGGTTCTGAGTGGAGGATGCGGACATCAGTGCAGAGGGAGATCTGAGAGGGGGATGTGGATATCAATGCAGAGGAACATCTGAGTGGAGGATGCGGATATCAATGCTGAGGGAGAGCTGAGTGGACGATGCGGACATCAATGCAGAGGGGGATCTGAATGGAGGATGCTGATATCAATGCAGAGTGAGATCTGAGTGGAGAATGCAGATATCAATGCAGAGGAACATCTGAGCAGAGATAGAGCTGAGTGGAGGATGCAAATATCAATGCAGAGGCAGATCTGAGTGGTGGATGCGGATAACAATGCAGAGGGATATCTGAGTGTAGGATCTGGATATCCATGCAGAGGGTGATCTGAGTGGAGGATGCGAATATCAATGCAGAGGGGGACTGAGTGGAGGATGCGAATATCAATGCAGAGGGGAATCTGAGTGGAGGATGCCGATATCAATGCAGAGGGAGATCTGAGTGGAAGACACGGATATCAATGCAGAGTGGGATCTGAGTGGAGTATGCGGATATCAATTCAGAGGGAGATTGGTGTGCAGGGTGAGGATATCAATGCAGAGGAGGATTTGATTGGAGGATGCGGATATCAATGCCGAGGAAGATCTGAGTTCAGAATGCGGATATCAATGCAGAGGGCGATCAGAGTGGCGGATCCGGATATGAGTGCAGAGGGAGATCTGAGTGGAGGATGCGGATATAAATGCAGAGTGGGATCTGAGTGGAGGATGCGGATATCAGTGCAGAGGGAGATCTGAGAGGGCGATGCGGATATCAATGCAGAGGAACATCTGAGAGGAGAATGCGGACATCAGTGCAGAGGGGGATCTGAATGGAGGATGCGGATATCATTGCAGAGGGGGATCTGATTGGAGGATGCGGATATCACTGCAGAGGGAGATCTGATTGGAGGATGCAGATATCAATGCAGAGGGTGATCTCAGTGGAGGATGCCGATATCAATGCAGAGGGCGATCTCAGTGGAGGATGCGAATATCAATGCAGAGGGGGATCTGAAAGGACGATGCGGATATCAATGCAGAGGGATATCTGAGGGGAGGATGCGGATATCAATTCAGGGGGCGCTCTGAGTGGAGAATGCGGATATCAATGCAGAGGGGGATGTGAGTGGAGGATGCGGATATCAATGCAGAGGGAGATTTTAGTGCTGGATACGGATATCAATGCAGAGGGAGATCTGATTCGAGGATGCGGATATCAATGCAGAGAGAGATCTGAGTGTAGGATGCGGATATCAATGCAGAGGGGGACCTGAGTGGAGATGCTGAAATCAATGCAGAGGAAAATCTGAGTCGAGGATGCAGATATCAATTCAGAGGGGGATCTGTGTGGAGGATGCGGATATCAATGCAGAAACAGATCTGAGTGGAAGATGCAGATATCAATGCACAGTGCGATCTGAGTGGAGGATGCAGATATGAATGCAGAGGGGGATCTGAGTGGAGGGTGCGGATATGAATGCAGAGGGAGATCTGAATGGTGGAAGCGGATATCAATGCAGAGGGGGATCTGAGTAGAGGAGCGGATATCAATGCAGAGGGGGATCTGAGTAGAGGATGTGGATATCAATGCAGAGGTGGATCTGAGTGGAGGATGCGAATATCAATGCAGAGGGGGAACTGAGGGGAGGATGCGGATATCAATGCAGAGGCAGATCTGAGTGGAGGATGTGGATATCAATGTAGAGGGGGATCTGAGTGGAGGATGCGGATTTCAACGCAGAGGGGGATCTGAGTGGAGTATGCGGATATCAATGCAGAGGGGGATCTGAGTAGAGGAAGCGGATATCAATGCAGAGGGGGATCTGAGTAGAGGATGTGGATATCAATGCAGAGGTGGATCTGAGTGGAGGATGCGGATATCAATGCAGAGGGGGAACTGAGGGGAGGATGCGGATATCAATGCAGAGGCAGATCTGAGTGGAGGATGTGGATATCAATGTAGAGGGGGATCTGAGTGGAGGATGCGGATTTCAACGCAGAGGGGGATCTGAGTGGAGTATGCGGATATCAATGCAGAGGGAGATCTAAGTGGAGGGTGTGCATATCAATGCAGAAGGATATCTGAATGGAGGATGCGGATATCAATGCAGACGGGGATCGGAGTGGAGGATGCGGATATCAATACAGAGGGAGGTCTGAGTGGAGGATGCGGATATCAATGCAGAGGGGGATCTGAGTGGAGGATGCAGATATGAATGCAGAGGGAGATCTGAGTGGAGAATGCGGATATCAATGCAGAGGGAGATCTGTGTGGAGGATGCAGATATGAATGCAGAGGGAGATCTGAGTGGAGGTTGCGGATATCAATGCAGAAGGATATCTGAGTGGACGATGCGGATATCAATGCAGAAGGATATCTGAGTGGACGATGCGGATATCAATGCAGAGGGAAATCGAAGTGGAGGATGCGAATATCAATGCAGAGGGAGATCTGACTGGAGGATGCGGATATCAATTCAGAGGGAAATCAGTGTTGAGGATGCGGATGTCAATGCAGAGGGAGATCTGAGTGGAGGATGTGGATATCAATGCAGAAGGAGATCTGAGTGGAGGATGCGGATATCAGTGCAGAGGGGGATCTGAGTGGAGGTTGCGGATATCAATTGAGGGAGACTGGAGTGTAGTATGCGGATATCAATGCAGAGGTGGATTTGATTGCTGGATGCGGATATCAATGCAGAGGAAGATCTGAGTTCAGAATGCGGATATCAATGCAGAGGGGGATCTGAGTGGAGGTTGCGGATATAAATGCAGAGAGGGATCTGAGTGGTGGATGCGGATATCAATGCAGAGGGAGATCTGAGTGGAGGATGCGGATATCAATGCAGAAAGGGATCTGAGTGGAAGATGCAGATATTAATGCACAGTGCGATCTGAGTGGAGGATACGGATATCAATGCAGAAGGGGATCTGAGTGGAGGATGCGGATATGAATGCAGAGGGAGATCTGAATGGAAGAAGCGGAAATCAATGAAGAGGGGGATCTGAGTAGAGGATGCGGATATCAATGCGGAGGGAGATTTTAGTGCTGGATACGGATATCAATGCAGAGGGAGATCTGATTCGAGGATGCGGATATCAATGCAGAGAGAGATCTGAGTGCAGGATGCGGATATCAATGCAGAGGGGGATCTGAGTGGAGATGCTGAAATCAATGCAGAGGGAAATCTGAGTCGAGGATGCAGATATCAATTCAGAGCGGGATCTGAGTGGAGGATGCGGATATCAATGCAGAAACAGATCTGAGTGGAAGATGCTGATATCAATGCACAGTGCGATCTGAGTGGAGGATGCAGATATGAATGCAGAGGGGGATCTGAGTGGAGGGTGCGGATATGAATGCAGAGGGAGATCTGAATGGTGGAAGCGGATATCAATGCAGAGGGGGATCTGAGTAGAGGAAGCGGATATCAATGCAGAGGGGGAACTGAGTGGAGGATGTGGATATCAATGCAGAGGTGGATCTGAGTGGAGGATGCGGATATCAATGCAGAGGGGGAACTGAGGGGAGGATGCGGATATCAATGCAGAGGCAGATCTGAGTGGAGGATGTGGATATCAATGTAGAGGGGGATCTGAGTGGAGGATGCGGATTTCAATGCAGAGGGGGATCTGAGTGGAGTATGCGGATATCAATGCAGAGGGAGATCTGAGTGGAGGGTGTGCATATCAATGCAGAAGGATATCTGAGTGGAGGATGCGGATATCAATGCAGACGGGGATCGGAGTGGAGGATGCGGATATCAATACAGAGGGAGGTCTGAGTGGAGGATGCAGATATCAATGCAGAGGGGGATCTGAGTGGAGAATGCAGATATGAATGCAGAGGGAGATCTGAGTGGAGAATGCGGATATCAATGCAGAGGGAGATCTGTGTGGAGGATGCAGATATGAATGCAGAGGGAGATCTGAGTGGAGGTTGCGGATATCAATGCAGAAGGATATCTGAGTGGACGATGCGGATATCAATGCAGAGAGAAATCGAAGTGGAGGATGCGAATATCAATGCAGAGGGAGATCTGAGTGGAGGATGCGGATATCAATTCAGAGGGAAATCAGTGTTGAGGATGCGGATATCAATGCAGAGGGAGATCTGAGTGGAGGATGTGGATATCAATGCAGAGGGAGATCTGAGTGGAGGATGCGGATATCAGTGCAGAGGGGGATCTGAGTGGGGGATGCGGATATCAATTGAGGGAGACTGGAGTGTAGTATGCGGATATCAATGCAGAGGTGGATTTGATTGCTGGATGCGGATATCAATGCAGAGGAAGATCTGAGTTCAGAATGCGGATATCAATGCAGAGGGGGATCTGAGTGGAGGTTGCGGATATAAATGCAGAGAGGGATCTGAGTGGTGGATGCGGATATCAATGCAGAGGGAGATCTGAGTGGAGGATGCGGATATCAATGCAGAAAGGGATCTGAGTGGAAGATGCAGATATTAATGCACAGTGCGATCTGAGTGGAGGATGCGGATATCAATGCAGAAGGGGATCTGAGTGGAGGATGCGGATATGAATGCAGAGGGAGATCTGAATGGAGGAAGCGGATATCAATGAAGAGGGGGATCTGAGTAGAGGATGTGGATATCAATGCAGAGGGGGATCTGAGTGGAGGATGCGGATATCAATGCAGAGGGGGATCTGAATGGAGGATGCGGATATCAATGCAGAGGCCGATCTGAGTGGAGGATGTGGATATCAATGCAGAGGGGGATCTGAGTGGAGGATGCGGATATCAATGCAGAGGGGGATCTGAATGGAGGATGCGGATATCAATGCAGAGGCCGATCTGAGTGGAGGATGTGGATATCAATGTAGAGGGGGATCTGAGTGGTGGATGCGGATATCAATTCAGAGGGAGATTTGATTGGAGGATGTGGATATCAATGCAGAGTGGGATCTGAGTGAAGTATGCGGATATCAATGCAGAGGGGGATCAGAGTGGAGGATGCGGATGTCAATCCAGAGGGGATCAGAGAGGAGGATGCGGACATCAATACAGAGGGGGATCTGAGTCGAGGATGCAGATATCAATGCAGAAGGAGATCTGAATGCAGGATGCAGATATCAATGCAGAGGGAGGTCGAAGTGGAGGATGCGAATATCAATGCAGAGGAGATCTGTGTGGAGGATGCGGATATCAATGCAGAGGGAAATCAGAGTGCAGGATGCGGATTTCAATGCATAGGGAGATCTGAGTGGAGGATGTGGATATCAATGCAGAGAGAGATCTTAGTGGAGGATGCGGATATCAATGCAGTGGGAGATCTGAGTGGAGGATGCGGATATCAATGTAGAGGGGTATCTGAGTGGAGGATGTGGATATCAATGCAGAGGGCGATCAGAGTGGCGAATGCGGATATCTGTGCAGAGGGAGATCTGAGTGGAGGATGCGGATATCTGTGCAGAGGGAGATCTGAGAGGGGGATGTGGATTTCAATGCAGAGGAACATCTGAGTGGAGGATGCGGATATCAATGCAGAGGGAGATCTGAGTGGAGGATGCGAAGATCAATGCAGAGGGTGATTTGAGTGGATGATGCGGATATCAATGCAGAGGGGGATCTGAGTGGAGGATGCGGATATCAATGCAGAGGGAGATCTGAGAGGAGGTTGCAGATATCAATGCAGAGAGAGCTCTGAGTGGAGTATGCGGATATCAATGCAGAGGGGGATCTCAGTGGAGGATGCGAATATGAACGCAGAGAGGGATCTGAGTTGAGGATGAGGATTTCAACGCACAGGGGGAACTGAGTGGAGGGTGTGCATATCAATGCAGAAGGATATCTGAGTGGAGGATGCGGATATCAATGCAGACGGGGATTTGAGTGGAGGATGCGGATATCAATGCAGAGGGAGATCTGAGTGGAGAATGCCGATATCAATGCAGAGGGAGATCTGAGTGGAGGATGCGGATATCAATGTAGGGGGTGATCTGAGTGGAGGATGCGGATATCAATGCAGAGTGGGTTCTGAGTGGAGGATGCGGATATTAGTGCAGAGGGAGATCTGAGAGGGGATGCGAATATCAATGCAGAGGAACATCTGAGTGGAGAATGCAGATATCAATGTAGAGGAACATCTGAGCAGAGGTAGAGCTGAGTGGAGGATGCAAATATCAATGCAGAGGCAGATCTGAGTGGTGGATGCGGATAACAATGCAGAGAGAGATCAGAGTGCACGAAGTGAATATCAATGCAGAGGGTGATCTGAGTGGATAATGCAGATATTAAAGCAGAGGGAGATCTGAGTGGAGGATGCGGACATCAATGCCGAGGGAGATCTGAGTGGAGGATGCCGATATCAATGCAGAGGGAGATCTGAGTGGAGGATGCGGATATCAATGTAGGGGGTGATCTGAGTGGAGGATGCAGATATCAATGCACAGGGGGATGTGAGTGGAGGATGCGGATATCAATGCAGGGGGCGCTTTGAGTGGAGAATGCGGATATCAATGCACAGGGGGATGTGAGTGGAGGATGCGGATATCAATGCAGAGGGGGATCTGAGTGGAGGATGCGGATCTCAATGCAGAGGGGGATCTGAGTGAAGGATGCGGATATCAATGCACAGGGGGATCTGAGTGGAGGATGCGGATATCAATGCAGAAGGAGATCTGAGTGCAGGATGCGGATATCAATGCAGAGGGAGATCGAAGTGGAGGATGCGAATATCAATGCAGAGGGAGATCTGACTGGAGGATGCGGATATCAATTCAGAGGGAAATCAGAGTTGAGGATGCGGATATCAATGCAGAGGGAGATCTGAGTGGAGAATGCGGATATCAATGCAGAGGGAGATCTGAGTGGAGGATGCGGATATCAATGCAGAGGGAGATCTGAGTGGAGGATGCGAATATCAATGCAGAGGCAGATCTGAGTGGTGGATGTGGATAACAATGCACAGAGAGATCTTAGTGCATGATGTGAATATCAATCCAGAGGTTGATCTGAGTGGAGAATGCAGATATTAAAGCAGAGGGAGATCTGAGTGGAGGATCCAGATATCAATGCCGAGGGAGATCTGAGTGGAGGATGCGGATATAAATGCAGAGGGATATCTGAGTGTAGGTTCTGGATATTAATGCAGAGGGTGATCTGAGTGGAGGATGCGAATATCAATGCAGAGGGGGACTGTGTGGAGGATGCGAATATCAATGCAGAGGGGGATCTGAGTGGAGGATGCGAATGTCAATGCAGAGGGGGATCTGAGTGGAGGATGCCGATATCAATGCAGAGGGAGATCTGAGTGGAAGGCACGGGTATCAATGCAGAGTGGGATCTGAGTGGAGGATGCGGATATCAATTCAGTGGGAGATTGGAGTGCAGGGTGAGGATATCAATGTAGAGGAGGATTTGATTGGAGGATGCGGATATGAATGCCGAGGAATATCTGAGATCAGAATGCGGATATCAATGCAGACGGGGATCTGAGTGGAGGATGCAGATATGAATGCAGAGGGAGATCTGAGTGGAGAATGCGGATATCAATGCAGAGGGGGATCTGAATGGAGGATGCGGATATCAATGCAGAGGCCGATCTGAGTGGAGGATGTGGATATCAATGCAGAGGGGGATCTGAGTGGAGGATGCGGATATCAATGCAGAGGGGGATCTGAATGGAGGATGCGGATATCAATGCAGAGGCCGATCTGAGTGGAGGATGTGGATATCAATGTAGAGGGGGATCTGAGTGGTGGATGCGGATATCAATTCAGAGGGAGATTTGATTGGAGGATGTGGATATCAATGCAGAGTGGGATCTGAGTGAAGTATGCGGATATCAATGCAGAGGGGGATCAGAGTGGAGGATGCGGATGTCAATCCAGAGGGGATCAGAGAGGAGGATGCGGACATCAATACAGAGGGGGATCTGAGTCGAGGATGCAGATATCAATGCAGAAGGAGATCTGAATGCAGGATGCAGATATCAATGCAGAGGGAGGTCGAAGTGGAGGATGCGAATATCAATGCAGAGGAGATCTGTGTGGAGGATGCGGATATCAATGCAGAGGGAAATCAGAGTGCAGGATGCGGATTTCAATGCATAGGGAGATCTGAGTGGAGGATGTGGATATCAATGCAGAGAGAGATCTTAGTGGAGGATGCGGATATCAATGCAGTGGGAGATCTGAGTGGAGGATGCGGATATCAATGTAGAGGGGTATCTGAGTGGAGGATGTGGATATCAATGCAGAGGGCGATCAGAGTGGCGAATGCGGATATCTGTGCAGAGGGAGATCTGAGTGGAGGATGCGGATATCTGTGCAGAGGGAGATCTGAGAGGGGGATGTGGATTTCAATGCAGAGGAACATCTGAGTGGAGGATGCGGATATCAATGCAGAGGGAGATCTGAGTGGAGGATGCGAAGATCAATGCAGAGGGTGATTTGAGTGGATGATGCGGATATCAATGCAGAGGGGGATCTGAGTGGAGGATGCGGATATCAATGCAGAGGGAGATCTGAGAGGAGGTTGCAGATATCAATGCAGAGAGAGCTCTGAGTGGAGTATGCGGATATCAATGCAGAGGGGGATCTCAGTGGAGGATGCGAATATGAACGCAGAGAGGGATCTGAGTTGAGGATGAGGATTTCAACGCACAGGGGGAACTGAGTGGAGGGTGTGCATATCAATGCAGAAGGATATCTGAGTGGAGGATGCGGATATCAATGCAGACGGGGATTTGAGTGGAGGATGCGGATATCAATGCAGAGGGAGATCTGAGTGGAGAATGCCGATATCAATGCAGAGGGAGATCTGAGTGGAGGATGCGGATATCAATGTAGGGGGTGATCTGAGTGGAGGATGCGGATATCAATGCAGAGTGGGTTCTGAGTGGAGGATGCGGATATTAGTGCAGAGGGAGATCTGAGAGGGGATGCGAATATCAATGCAGAGGAACATCTGAGTGGAGAATGCAGATATCAATGTAGAGGAACATCTGAGCAGAGGTAGAGCTGAGTGGAGGATGCAAATATCAATGCAGAGGCAGATCTGAGTGGTGGATGCGGATAACAATGCAGAGAGAGATCAGAGTGCACGAAGTGAATATCAATGCAGAGGGTGATCTGAGTGGATAATGCAGATATTAAAGCAGAGGGAGATCTGAGTGGAGGATGCGGACATCAATGCCGAGGGAGATCTGAGTGGAGGATGCCGATATCAATGCAGAGGGAGATCTGAGTGGAGGATGCGGATATCAATGTAGGGGGTGATCTGAGTGGAGGATGCAGATATCAATGCACAGGGGGATGTGAGTGGAGGATGCGGATATCAATGCAGGGGGCGCTTTGAGTGGAGAATGCGGATATCAATGCACAGGGGGATGTGAGTGGAGGATGCGGATATCAATGCAGAGGGGGATCTGAGTGGAGGATGCGGATCTCAATGCAGAGGGGGATCTGAGTGAAGGATGCGGATATCAATGCACAGGGGGATCTGAGTGGAGGATGCGGATATCAATGCAGAAGGAGATCTGAGTGCAGGATGCGGATATCAATGCAGAGGGAGATCGAAGTGGAGGATGCGAATATCAATGCAGAGGGAGATCTGACTGGAGGATGCGGATATCAATTCAGAGGGAAATCAGAGTTGAGGATGCGGATATCAATGCAGAGGGAGATCTGAGTGGAGAATGCGGATATCAATGCAGAGGGAGATCTGAGTGGAGGATGCGGATATCAATGCAGAGGGAGATCTGAGTGGAGGATGCGAATATCAATGCAGAGGCAGATCTGAGTGGTGGATGTGGATAACAATGCACAGAGAGATCTTAGTGCATGATGTGAATATCAATCCAGAGGTTGATCTGAGTGGAGAATGCAGATATTAAAGCAGAGGGAGATCTGAGTGGAGGATCCAGATATCAATGCCGAGGGAGATCTGAGTGGAGGATGCGGATATAAATGCAGAGGGATATCTGAGTGTAGGTTCTGGATATTAATGCAGAGGGTGATCTGAGTGGAGGATGCGAATATCAATGCAGAGGGGGACTGTGTGGAGGATGCGAATATCAATGCAGAGGGGGATCTGAGTGGAGGATGCGAATGTCAATGCAGAGGGGGATCTGAGTGGAGGATGCCGATATCAATGCAGAGGGAGATCTGAGTGGAAGGCACGGGTATCAATGCAGAGTGGATCTGAGTGGAGGATGCGGATATCAATTCAGTGGGAGATTGGAGTGCAGGGTGAGGATATCAATGTAGAGGAGGATTTGATTGGAGGATGCGGATATGAATGCCGAGGAATATCTGAGATCAGAATGCGGATATCAATGCAGTCGGGGATCTGAGTGGAGGATGCAGATATGAATGCAGAGGGAGATCTGAGTGGAGAATGCGGATATCAATGCAGAGGGAGATCTGAGTGGAGGTTGCGGATATCAATGCAGAAGGATATCTGAGTGGACGATGCGGATATCAATGCAGAGGGAGATCGAAGTGGAGGATGCGAATATCAATGCAGAGGGAGATCTGACTGGAGGATGCGGATATCAATTCAGAGGGAAATCAGAGTTGAGGATGCGGATATCAATGCAGAGGGAGATATGAGTGGAGAATGCGGATATCAATGCAGAGGGAGATCTGAGTGGAGGATGCGGATATCAGTGTAGAGGGGGATCTGAGTGGAGGATGCGGATATCAATTGAGGGAGACTGGAGTGTAGTATGCGGATATCAATGCAGAGGTGGATTTGATTGCTGGATGCGGATATCAATGCAGAGGAAGATCTGAGTTCAGAATGCGTATATCAATGCAGAGGGGGATCTGAGTGGAGGTTGCGGATATAAATGCAGAGAGGGATCTGAGTGGTGGATGCGGATATCAATGCCAAGGGAGATCTGAGTGGAGGATGCGGATATCAATGCAGAGGAATATCTGAGTGTAGGATCTGGATATCAATGCAGAGGGTGATCTGAGTGGAGGATGCGAATATCAATGCAGAGGGGACTGAGTGGAGGATGCGAATATAAATGCAGAGGGGGATCTGAGTGGAGGATGCGAATATCAATGCAAAGGGGGATCTGAGTGGAGGATGCCGATATCAATGCAGAGGGAGATCTGAGTGGAGAATGCAGATATCAATGCAGAGGAACATCTGAGCAGAGATAGAGCTGAGTGGAGGATGCGAATATCAATGCAGAGGCAGATCTGAGTGGTGGATGCGGATAACAATGCAGAGGGAGATCTGAGTGGAAGACACGGATATCAATGCAGAGTGGGATCTGAGTGGAGTATGCGGATATCAATTCAGAGGGAGATTGGAGTGCAGGGTGAGGATATCAATGCAGAGGAGGATTTGATTGGAGGATGCGGATATCAATGCCGAGGAAGATCTGAGTTCAGAATGCGGATATCAATGCAGAGGGCGATCAGAGTGGCGGATCCGGATATCAGTGCAGAGGGAGATCTGAGTGGAGGATGCGGATATAAATGCAGAGTGGGATCTGAGTGGAGGATGCGGATATCAGTGCAGAGGGAGATCTGAGAGGGCGATGCGGATATCAATGTAGAGGGGGATCTGAGTGGAGGATGCGGATATCACTGCAGAGGGAGATCTGATTGGAGGATGCAGATATCAATGCAGAGAGAGGTCTGAGTGGAGTATGCGGATATCAATGCAGAGGGTGATCTCAGTGGAGGATGCCGATATCAATGCAGAGGGTGATCTCAGTGGAGGATGCGAATATCAACGCAGAGGGGGATCTGAAAGGACGATGCGGATATCAATGCAGAGGGATATCTGAGGGGAGGATGCGGATATCAATTCAGGGGCGCTCTGAGTGGAGAATGCGGATATCAATGCAGAGGGGGATGTGAGTGGAGGATGCGGATATCAATGCAGAGGGAGATTTTAGTGCTGGATACGGATATCAATGCAGAGGGAGATCTGATTCGAGGATGCGGATATCAATGCAGAGAGAGATCTGAGTGTAGGATGCGGATATCAATGCAGAGGGGGACCTGAGTGGAGATGCTGAAATCAATGCAGAGGGAAATCTGAGTCGAGGATGCAGATATCAATTCAGAGGGGGATCTGAGTGGAGGATGCGGATATCAATGCAGAAACAGATCTGAGTGGAAGATGCAGATATCATTGCACAGTGCGATCTGAGTGGAGGATGCAGATATGAATGCAGAGGGGGATCTGAGTGGAGAGTGCGGATATGAATGCAGAGGGAGATCTGAATGGTGGAAGCGGATATCAATGCAGAGGGGGATCTGAGTAGAGGAAGCGGATATCAATGCAGAGGGGGATCTGAGTAGAGGATGTGGATATCAATGCAGAGGTGGATCTGAGTGGAGGATGCGGATATCAATGCAGAGGGGGAACTGAGGGGAGGATGCGGATATCAATGCAGAGGCAGATCTGAGTGGAGGATGTGGATATCAATGTAGAGGGGGATCTGAGTGGAGGATGCGGATATCAATGCAGAGGCAGATCTGAGTGGAGGATGTGGATATCAATGTAGAGGGAGATCTGACTGGAGGATGCGGATATCAATTCAGAGGGAAATCAGTGTTGAGGATGCGGATGTCAATGCAGAGGGAGATCTGAGTGGAGGATGTGGATATCAATGCAGAGGGAGATCTGAGTGGAGGATGCGAATATCAGTGCAGAGGGGGATCTGAGTGGAGGTTGCGGATATCAATTGAGGGAGACTGGAGTGTAGTATGCGGATATCAATGCAGAGGTGGATTTGATTGCTGGATGCGGATATCAATGCAGAGGAAGATCTGAGTTCAGAATGCGGATATCAATGCAGAGGGGGATCTGAGTGGAGGTTGCGGATATAAATGCAGAGAGGGATCTGAGTGGTGGATGCGGATATCAATGCAGAGGGAGATCTGAGTGGAGGATGCGGATATCAATGCAGAAAGGGATCTGAGTGGAAGATGCAGATATTAATGCACAGTGCGATCTGAGTGGAGGATACGGATATCAATGCAGAAGGGGATCTGAGTGGAGGATGCGGATATGAATGCAGAGGGAGATCTGAATGGAAGAAGCGGATATCAATGAAGAGGGGGATCTGAGTAGAGGATGCGGATATCAATGCGGAGGGAGATTTTAGTGCTGGATACGGATATCAATGCAGAGGGAGATCTGATTCGAGGATGCGGATATCAATGCAGAGAGAGATCTGAGTGCAGGATGCGGATATCAATGCAGAGGGGGACCTGAGTGGAGATGCTGAAATCAATGCAGAGGGAAATCTGAGTCGAGGATGCAGATATCAATTCAGAGGGGGATCTGAGTGGAGGATGCGGATATCAATGCAGAAACAGATCTGAGTGGAAGATGCAGATATCAATGCAGAGGGGGATCTGAGTAGAGGAAGCGGATATCAATGCAGAGGTGGATCTGAGTGGAGGATGCGGATATCAATGCAGAGGGGGAACTGAGGGGAGGATGCGGATATCAATGCAGAGGCAGATCTGAGTGGAGGATGTGGATATCAATGTAGAGGGGGATCTGAGTGGAGGATGCGAATTTCAATGCAGAGGGGGATCTGAGTGGAGTATGCGGATATCAATGCAGAGGGAGATCTGAGTGGAGGGTGTGCCTATCAATGCAGAAGGATATCTGAGTGGAGGATGCGGATATCAATGCAGACGGGGATCGGAGTGGAGGATGCGGATATCAATACAGAGGGAGGTCTGAGTGGAGGATGCAGATATCAATGCAGAGGGGGATCTGAGTGGAGGATGCAGATATGAATGCAGAGGGAGATCTGAGTGGAGAATGCGGATATCAATGCAGAGGGAGATCTGTGTGGAGGATGCAGATATGAATGCAGAGGGAGATCTGAGTGGAGGTTGCGGATATCAATGTGGAAGGATATCTGAGTGGACGATGCGGATATCAATGCAGAGAGAAATCGAAGTGGAGGATGCGAATATCAATGCAGAGGGAGATCTGAGTGGAGGATGCGGATATCAATTCAGAGGGAAATCAGTGTTGAGGATGCGGATATCAATGCAGAGGGAGATCTGAGTGGAGGATGTGGATATCAATGCAGAGGGACATCTGAGTGGAGGATGCGGATATCAGTGCAGAGGGGGATCTGAGTGGGGGATGCGGATATCAATTGAGGGAGACTGGAGTGTAGTATGCGGATATCAATGCAGAGGTGGATTTGATTTCTGGATGCGGATATCAATGCAGAGGAAGATCTGAGTTCAGAATGCGGATATCAATGCAGAGGGGGATCTGAGTGGAGGTTGCGGATATAAATGCAGAGAGGGATCTGAGTGGTGGATGCGGATATCAATGCAGAGGGAGATCTGAGTGGAGGATGCGGATATCAATGCAGAAAGGGATCTGAGTGGAAGATGAAGATATTAATGCACAGTGCGATCTGAGTGGAGGATGCGGATATCAATGCAGAAGGGGATCTGAGTGGAGGATGCGGATATGAATGCAGAGGGAGATCTGAATGGAGGAAGCGGATATCAATGAAGAGGGGGATCTGAGTAGAGGATGTGGATATCAATGCAGAGGGGGATCTGAGTGGAGGATGCAGATATCAATGCAGAGGGGGATCTGAATGGAGGATGCGGATATCAATGCAGAGGCCGATCTGAGTGGAGGATGTGGATATCAATGTAGAGGGGGATCTGAGTGGAGGATGCGGATATCAATTCAGAGGGAGATTTGATTGGAGGATGTGGATATCAATGCAGAGTGGGATCTGAGTGAAGTATGCTGATATCAATGCACAGTGCGATCTGAGTGGAGGATGCAGATATGAATGCAGAGGGGGATCTGAGTGGAGGGTGCGGATATGAATGCAGAGGGAGATCTGAATGGTGGAAGCGGATATCAATGCAGAGGGGGATCTGAGTAGAGGAAGCGGATATCAATGCAGAGGGGGATCTGAGTGGAGGATGTGGATATCAATGCAGAGGTGGATCTGAGTGGAGGATGCGGATATCAATGCAGAGGGGGATCTGAGTGGAGTATGCGGATATCAATGCAGAGGGAGATCTGAGTGGAGGGTGTGCATATCAATGCAGAAGGATATCTGAGTGGAGGATGCGGATATCAATGCAGACGGGGATCGGAGTGGAGGATGCGGATATCAATACAGAGGGAGGTCTGAGTGGAGGATGCAGATATCAATGCAGAGGGGGATCTGAGTGGAGGATGCAGATATGAATGCAGAGGGAGATCTGAGTGGAGAATGCGGATATCAATGCAGAGGGAGATCTGTGTGGAGGATGCAGATATGAATGCAGAGGGAGATCTGAGTGGAGGTTGCGGATATCAATGCAGAAGGATATCTGAGTGGACGATGCGGATATCAATGCAGAGAGAAATCGAAGTGGAGGATGCGAATATCAATGCAGAGGGAGATCTGAGTGGAGGATGCGGATATCAATTCAGAGGGAAATCAGTGTTGAGGATGCGGATATCAATGCAGAGGGAGATCTGAGTGGAGGATGTGGATATCAATGCAGAGGGAGATCTGAGTGGAGGATGCGGATATCAGTGCAGAGGGGGATCTGAGTGGGGGATGCGGATATCAATTGAGGGAGACTGGAGTGTAGTATGCGGATATCAATGCAGAGGTGGATTTGATTGCTGGATGCGGATATCAATGCAGAGGAAGATCTGAGTTCAGAATGCGGATATCAATGCAGAGGGGGATCTGAGTGGAGGTTGCGGATATAAATGCAGAGAGGGATCTGAGTGGTGGATGCGGATATCAATGCAGAGGGAGATCTGAGTGGAGGATGCGGATATCAATGCAGAAAGGGATCTGAGTGGAAGATGCAGATATTAATGCACAGTGCGATCTGAGTGGAGGATGCGGATATCAATGCAGAAGGGGATCTGAGTGGAGGATGCGGATATGAATGCAGAGGGAGATCTGAATGGAGGAAGCGGATATCAATGAAGAGGGGGATCTGAGTAGAGGATGTGGATATCAATGCAGAGGGGGATCTGAGTGGAGGATGCGGATATCAATGCAGAGGGGGATCTGAATGGAGGATGCGGATATCAATGCAGAGGCCGATCTGAGTGGAGGATGTGGATATCAATGCAGAGGGGGATCTGAGTGGAGGATGCGGATATCAATGCAGAGGGGGATCTGAATGGAGGATGCGGATATCAATGCAGAGGCCGATCTGAGTGGAGGATGTGGATATCAATGTAGAGGGGGATCTGAGTGGTGGATGCGGATATCAATTCAGAGGGAGATTTGATTGGAGGATGTGGATATCAATGCAGAGTGGGATCTGAGTGAAGTATGCGGATATCAATGCAGAGGGGGATCAGAGTGGAGGATGCGGATGTCAATCCAGAGGGGATCAGAGAGGAGGATGCGGACATCAATACAGAGGGGGATCTGAGTCGAGGATGCAGATATCAATGCAGAAGGAGATCTGAATGCAGGATGCAGATATCAATGCAGAGGGAGGTCGAAGTGGAGGATGCGAATATCAATGCAGAGGAGATCTGTGTGGAGGATGCGGATATCAATGCAGAGGGAAATCAGAGTGCAGGATGCGGATTTCAATGCATAGGGAGATCTGAGTGGAGGATGTGGATATCAATGCAGAGAGAGATCTTAGTGGAGGATGCGGATATCAATGCAGTGGGAGATCTGAGTGGAGGATGCGGATATCAATGTAGAGGGGTATCTGAGTGGAGGATGTGGATATCAATGCAGAGGGCGATCAGAGTGGCGAATGCGGATATCTGTGCAGAGGGAGATCTGAGAGGGGGATGTGGATTTCAATGCAGAGGAACATCTGAGTGGAGGATGCGGATATCAATGCAGAGGGAGATCTGAGTGGAGGATGCGAAGATCAATGCAGAGGGTGATTTGAGTGGATGATGCGGATATCAATGCAGAGGGGGATCTGAGTGGAGGATGCGGATATCAATGCAGAGGGAGATCTGAGAGGAGGTTGCAGATATCAATGCAGAGAGAGCTCTGAGTGGAGTATGCGGATATCAATGCAGAGGGGGATCTCAGTGGAGGATGCGAATATGAACGCAGAGAGGGATCTGAGTTGAGGATGAGGATTTCAACGCACAGGGGGAACTGAGTGGAGGGTGTGCATATCAATGCAGAAGGATATCTGAGTGGAGGATGCGGATATCAATGCAGACGGGGATTTGAGTGGAGGATGCGGATATCAATGCAGAGGGAGATCTGAGTGGAGAATGCCGATATCAATGCAGAGGGAGATCTGAGTGGAGGATGCGGATATCAATGTAGGGGGTGATCTGAGTGGAGGATGCGGATATCAATGCAGAGTGGGTTCTGAGTGGAGGATGCGGATATTAGTGCAGAGGGAGATCTGAGAGGGGATGCGAATATCAATGCAGAGGAACATCTGAGTGGAGAATGCAGATATCAATGTAGAGGAACATCTGAGCAGAGGTAGAGCTGAGTGGAGGATGCAAATATCAATGCAGAGGCAGATCTGAGTGGTGGATGCGGATAACAATGCAGAGAGAGATCAGAGTGCACGAAGTGAATATCAATGCAGAGGGTGATCTGAGTGGATAATGCAGATATTAAAGCAGAGGGAGATCTGAGTGGAGGATGCGGACATCAATGCCGAGGGAGATCTGAGTGGAGGATGCCGATATCAATGCAGAGGGAGATCTGAGTGGAGGATGCGGATATCAATGTAGGGGGTGATCTGAGTGGAGGATGCAGATATCAATGCACAGGGGGATGTGAGTGGAGGATGCGGATATCAATGCAGGGGGCGCTTTGAGTGGAGAATGCGGATATCAATGCACAGGGGGATGTGAGTGGAGGATGCGGATATCAATGCAGAGGGGGATCTGAGTGGAGGATGCGGATCTCAATGCAGAGGGGGATCTGAGTGAAGGATGCGGATATCAATGCACAGGGGGATCTGAGTGGAGGATGCGGATATCAATGCAGAAGGAGATCTGAGTGCAGGATGCGGATATCAATGCAGAGGGAGATCGAAGTGGAGGATGCGAATATCAATGCAGAGGGAGATCTGACTGGAGGATGCGGATATCAATTCAGAGGGAAATCAGAGTTGAGGATGCGGATATCAATGCAGAGGGAGATCTGAGTGGAGAATGCGGATATCAATGCAGAGGGAGATCTGAGTGGAGGATGCGGATATCAATGCAGAGGGAGATCTGAGTGGAGGATGCGAATATCAATGCAGAGGCAGATCTGAGTGGTGGATGTGGATAACAATGCACAGAGAGATATTAGTGCATGATGTGAATATCAATCCAGAGGTTGATCTGAGTGGAGAATGCAGATATTAAAGCAGAGGGAGATCTGAGTGGAGGATCCAGATATCAATGCCGAGGGAGATCTGAGTGGAGGATGCGGATATAAATGCAGAGGGATATCTGAGTGTAGGTTCTGGATATTAATGCAGAGGGTGATCTGAGTGGAGGATGCGAATATCAATGCAGAGGGGGACTGTGTGGAGGATGCGAATATCAATGCAGAGGGGGATCTGAGTGGAGGATGCGAATATCAATGCAGAGGGGGATCTGAGTGGAGGATGCCGATATCAATGCAGAGGGAGATCTGAGTGGAAGGCACGGGTATCAATGCAGAGTGGGATCTGAGTGGAGGATGCGGATATCAATTCAGTGGGAGATTGGAGTGCAGGGTGAGGATATCAATGTAGAGGAGGATTTGATTGGAGGATGCGGATATGAATGCCGAGGAATATCTGAGATCAGAATGCGGATATCAATGCAGACGGGGATCTGAGTGGAGGATGCAGATATGAATGCAGAGGGAGATCTGAGTGGAGAATGCGGATATCAATGCAGAGGGAGATCTGAGTGGAGGTTGCGGATATCAATGCAGAAGGATATCTGAGTGGACGATGCGGATATCAATGCAGAGGGAGATCGAAGTGGAGGATGCGAATATCAATGCAGAGGGAGATCTGACTGGAGGATGCGGATATCAATTCAGAGGGAAATCAGAGTTGAGGATGCGGATATCAATGCAGAGGGAGATATGAGTGGAGAATGCGGATATCAATGCAGAGGGAGATCTGAGTGGAGGATGCGGATATCAGTGTAGAGGGGGATCTGAGTGGAGGATGCGGATATCAATTGAGGGAGACTGGAGTGTAGTATGCGGATATCAATGCAGAGGTGGATTTGATTGCTGGATGCGGATATCAATGCAGAGGAAGATCTGAGTTCAGAATGCGTATATCAATGCAGAGGGGGATCTGAGTGGAGGTTGCGGATATAAATGCAGAGAGGGATCTGAGTGGTGGATGCGGATATCAATGCCAAGGGAGATCTGAGTGGAGGATGCGGATATCAATGCAGAGGAATATCTGAGTGTAGGATCTGGATATCAATGCAGAGGGTGATCTGAGTGGAGGATGCGAATATCAATGCAGAGGGGGACTGAGTGGAGGATGCGAATATAAATGCAGAGGGGGATCTGAGTGGAGGATGCGAATATCAATGCAAAGGGGGATCTGAGTGGAGGATGCCGATATCAATGCAGAGGGAGATCTGAGTGGAGAATGCAGATATCAATGCAGAGGAACATCTGAGCAGAGATAGAGCTGAGTGGAGGATGCGAATATCAATGCAGAGGCAGATCTGAGTGGTGGATGCGGATAACAATGCAGAGGGAGATCTGAGTGGAAGACACGGATATCAATGCAGAGTGGGATCTGAGTGGAGTATGCGGATATCAATTCAGAGGGAGATTGGAGTGCAGGGTGAGGATATCAATGCAGAGGAGGATTTGATTGGAGGATGCGGATATCAATGCCGAGGAAGATCTGAGTTCAGAATGCGGATATCAATGCAGAGGGCGATCAGAGTGGCGGATCCGGATATCAGTGCAGAGGGAGATCTGAGTGGAGGATGCGGATATAAATGCAGAGTGGGATCTGAGTGGAGGATGCGGATATCAGTGCAGAGGGAGATCTGAGAGGGCGATGCGGATATCAATGTAGAGGGGGATCTGAGTGGAGGATGCGGATATCACTGCAGAGGGAGATCTGATTGGAGGATGCAGATATCAATGCAGAGAGAGGTCTGAGTGGAGTATGCGGATATCAATGCAGAGGGTGATCTCAGTGGAGGATGCCGATATCAATGCAGAGGGTGATCTCAGTGGAGGATGCGAATATCAACGCAGAGGGGGATCTGAAAGGACGATGCGGATATCAATGCAGAGGGATATCTGAGGGGAGGATGCGGATATCAATTCAGGGGGCGCTCTGAGTGGAGAATGCGGATATCAATGCAGAGGGGGATGTGAGTGGAGGATGCGGATATCAATGCAGAGGGAGATTTTAGTGCTGGATACGGATATCAATGCAGAGGGAGATCTGATTCGAGGATGCGGATATCAATGCAGAGAGAGATCTGAGTGTAGGATGCGGATATCAATGCAGAGGGGGACCTGAGTGGAGATGCTGAAATCAATGCAGAGGGAAATCTGAGTCGAGGATGCAGATATCAATTCAGAGGGGGATCTGAGTGGAGGATGCGGATATCAATGCAGAAACAGATCTGAGTGGAAGATGCAGATATCATTGCACAGTGCGATCTGAGTGGAGGATGCAGATATGAATGCAGAGGGGGATCTGAGTGGAGAGTGCGGATATGAATGCAGAGGGAGATCTGAATGGTGGAAGCGGATATCAATGCAGAGGGGGATCTGAGTAGAGGAAGCGGATATCAATGCAGAGGGGGATCTGAGTAGAGGATGTGGATATCAATGCAGAGGTGGATCTGAGTGGAGGATGCGGATATCAATGCAGAGGTGGATCTGAGTGGAGGATGCGGATATCAATGCAGAGGGGGAACTGAGGGGAGGATGCGGATATCAATGCAGAGGCAGATCTGAGTGGAGGATGTGGATATCAATGTAGAGGGGGATCTGAGTGGAGGATGCGGATATCAATGCAGAGGCAGATCTGAGTGGAGGATGTGGATATCAATGTAGAGGGAGATCTGACTGGAGGATGCGGATATCAATTCAGAGGGAAATCAGTGTTGAGGATGCGGATGTCAATGCAGAGGGAGATCTGAGTGGAGGATGTGGATATCAATGCAGAGGGAGATCTGAGTGGAGGATGCGAATATCAGTGCAGAGGGGGATCTGAGTGGAGGTTGCGGATATCAATTGAGGGAGACTGGAGTGTAGTATGCGGATATCAATGCAGAGGTGGATTTGATTGCTGGATGCGGATATCAATGCAGAGGAAGATCTGAGTTCAGAATGCGGATATCAATGCAGAGGGGGATCTGAGTGGAGGTTGCGGATATAAATGCAGAGAGGGATCTGAGTGGTGGATGCGGATATCAATGCAGAGGGAGATCTGAGTGGAGGATGCGGATATCAATGCAGAAAGGGATCTGAGTGGAAGATGCAGATATTAATGCACAGTGCGATCTGAGTGGAGGATACGGATATCAATGCAGAAGGGGATCTGAGTGGAGGATGCGGATATGAATGCAGAGGGAGATCTGAATGGAAGAAGCGGATATCAATGAAGAGGGGGATCTGAGTAGAGGATGCGGATATCAATGCGGAGGGAGATTTTAGTGCTGGATACGGATATCAATGCAGAGGGAGATCTGATTCGAGGATGCGGATATCAATGCAGAGAGAGATCTGAGTGCAGGATGCGGATATCAATGCAGAGGGGGACCTGAGTGGAGATGCTGAAATCAATGCAGAGGGAAATCTGAGTCGAGGATGCAGATATCAATTCAGAGGGGGATCTGAGTGGAGGATGCGGATATCAATGCAGAAACAGATCTGAGTGGAAGATGCAGATATCAATGCAGAGGGGGATCTGAGTAGAGGAAGCGGATATCAATGCAGAGGTGGATCTGAGTGGAGGATGCAGATATCAATGCAGAGGGGGAACTGAGGGGAGGATGCGGATATCAATGCAGAGGCAGATCTGAGTGGAGGATGTGGATATCAATGTAGAGGGGGATCTGAGTGGAGGATGCGAATTTCAATGCAGAGGGGGATCTGAGTGGAGTATGCGGATATCAATGCAGAGGGAGATCTGAGTGGAGGGTGTGCCTATCAATGCAGAAGGATATCTGAGTGGAGGATGCGGATATCAATGCAGACGGGGATCGGAGTGGAGGATGCGGATATCAATACAGAGGGAGGTCTGAGTGGAGGATGCAGATATCAATGCAGAGGGGGATCTGAGTGGAGGATGCAGATATGAATGCAGAGGGAGATCTGAGTGGAGAATGCGGATATCAATGCAGAGGGAGATCTGTGTGGAGGATGCAGATATGAATGCAGAGGGAGATCTGAGTGGAGGTTGCGGATATCAATGTGGAAGGATATCTGAGTGGACGATGCGGATATCAATGCAGAGAGAAATCGAAGTGGAGGATGCGAATATCAATGCAGAGGGAGATCTGAGTGGAGGATGCGGATATCAATTCAGAGGGAAATCAGTGTTGAGGATGCGGATATCAATGCAGAGGGAGATCTGAGTGGAGGATGTGGATATCAATGCAGAGGGACATCTGAGTGGAGGATGCGGATATCAGTGCAGAGGGGGATCTGAGTGGGGGATGCGGATATCAATTGAGGGAGACTGGAGTGTAGTATGCGGATATCAATGCAGAGGTGGATTTGATTTCTGGATGCGGATATCAATGCAGAGGAAGATCTGAGTTCAGAATGCGGATATCAATGCAGAGGGGGATCTGAGTGGAGGTTGCGGATATAAATGCAGAGAGGGATCTGAGTGGTGGATGCGGATATCAATGCAGAGGGAGATCTGAGTGGAGGATGCGGATATCAATGCAGAAAGGGATCTGAGTGGAAGATGCAGATATTAATGCACAGTGCGATCTGAGTGGAGGATGCGGATATCAATGCAGAAGGGGATCTGAGTGGAGGATGCGGATATGAATGCAGAGGGAGATCTGAATGGAGGAAGCGGATATCAATGAAGAGGGGGATCTGAGTAGAGGATGTGGATATCAATGCAGAGGGGGATCTGAGTGGAGGATGCAGATATCAATGCAGAGGGGGATCTGAATGGAGGATGCGGATATCAATGCAGAGGCCGATCTGAGTGGAGGATGTGGATATCAATGTAGAGGGGGATCTGAGTGGAGGATGCGGATATCAATTCAGAGGGAGATTTGATTGGAGGATGTGGATATCAATGCAGAGTGGGATCTGAGTGAAGTATGCGGATATCAATGCAGAGGGGGATCAGAGTGGAGGATGCGGATGTCAATCCAGAGGGGATCAGAGAGGAGGATGCGGACATCAATACAGAGGGGGATCTGAGTCGAGGATGCAGATATCAATGCAGAAGGAGATCTGAATGCAGGATGCAGATATCAATGCAGAGGGAGGTCGAAGTGGAGGATGCGAATATCAATGCAGAGGAGATCTGTGTGGAGGATGCGGATATCAATGCAGAGGGAAATCAGAGTGCAGGATGCGGATTTCAATGCATAGGGAGATCTGAGTGGAGGATGTGGATATCAATGCAGAGAGAGATCTTAGTGGAGGATGCGGATATCAATGCAGTGGGAGATCTGAGTGGAGGATGCGGATATCAATGTAGAGGGGTATCTGAGTGGAGGATGTGGATATCAATGCAGAGGGCGATCAGAGTGGCGAATGCGGATATCTGTGCAGAGGGAGATCTGAGTGGAGGATGCGGATATCTGTGCAGAGGGAGATCTGAGTGGAGGATGCGAAGATCAATGCAGAGGGTGATTTGAGTGGATGATGCGGATATCAATGCAGAGGGGGATCTGAGTGGAGGATGCGGATATCAATGCAGAGGGAGATCTGAGAGGAGGATGCAGATATCAATGCAGAGAGAGCTCTGAGTGGAATATGCGGATATCAATGCAGAGGGGGATCTCAGTGGAGAATGCCGATATCAATGCAGAGGGGGATCTCAGTGGAGGATGCGAATATGAAAGCAGAGAGGGATCTGAGTTGAGGATGCGGATTTCAACGCACAGGGGGGACTGAGTGGAGGGTGTGCATATCAATGCAGAAGGATATCTGAGTGGAGGATGCGGATATCAATGCAGACGGGGATTTGAGTGGAGGATGCGGATATCAATGCAGAGGGAGATCTGAGTGGAGAATGCCGATATCAATGCAGAGGGAGATCTGAGTGGAGGATGCGGATATCAATGTAGGGGGTGATCTGAGTGGAGGATGCGGATATCAATGCAGAGTGGGTTCTGAGTGGAGGATGCGGATATTAGTGCAGAGGGAGATCTGAGAGGGGATGCGAATATCAATGCAGAGGAACATCTGAGTGGAGAATGCAGATATCAATGTAGAGGAACATCTGAGCAGAGGTAGAGCTGAGTGGAGGATGCAAATATCAATGCAGAGGCAGATGTGAGTGGTGGATGCGGATAACAATGCAGAGAGAGATCAGAGTGCACGATGTGAATATCAATGCAGAGGGTGATCTGAGTGGAGAATGCAGATATTAAAGCAGAGGGAGATCTGAGTGGAGGATGCGGATATCAATGCCGAGGGAGATCTGAGTGGAGGATACCGATATCAATGCAGAGGGAGATCTGAGTGGAGGATGCGGATATCAATGTAGGGGGTGATCTGAGTGGAGGATGCGGATATCAATGCACAGGGGGATGTGAGTGGAGGATGCGGATATCAATGCAGGGGGCGCTTTGAGTGGAGAATGCGGATATCAATGCACAGGGGGATGTGAGTGGAGGATGCGGATATCAATGCAGAGGGGGATCTGAGTGGAGGATGCGGATCTCAATGCAGAGGGGGATCTGAGTGAAGGATGCGGATATCAATGCACAGGGGGATCTGAGTGGAGGATGCGGATATCAATGCAGAAGGAGATCTGAGTGCAGGATGCGGATATCAATGCAGAGGGAGATCGAAGTGGAGGATGCGAATATCAATGCAGAGGGAGATCTGACTGGAGGATGCGGATATCAATTCAGAGGGAAATCAGAGTTGAGGATGCGGATATCAATGCAGAGGGAGATCTGAGTGGAGAATGCGGATATCAATGCAGAGGGAGATCTGAGTGGAGGATGCGGATATCAATGCAGAGGGAGATCTGAGTGGAGGATGCGAATATCAATGCAGAGGCAGATCTGAGTGGTGGATGTGGATAACAATGCAGAGAGAGATCTTAGTGCATGATGTGAATATCAATCCAGAGGTTGATCTGAGTGGAGAATGCAGATATTAAAGCAGAGGGAGATCTGAGTGGAGGATGCAGATATCAATGCCGAGGGAGATCTGAGTGGAGGATGCGGTTATAAATGCAGAGGGATATCTGAGTGTAGGTTCTGGATATTAATGCAGAGGGTGATCTGAGTGTAGGATCTGGATATCAATGCAGAGGGTGATCTGAGTGGAGGATGCGAATATCAATGCAGAGGGGGACTGAGTGGAGGATGCGAATATAAATGCAGAGGGGGATCTGAGTGGAGGATGCGAATATCAATGCAAAGGGGGATCTGAGTGGAGGATGCCGATATCAATGCAGAGGGAGATCTGAGTGGAGAATGCAGATATCAATCCAGAGGAACATCTGAGCAGAGATAGAGCTGAGTGGAGGATGCGAATATCAATGCAGAGGCAGATCTGAGTGGTGGATGCGGATAACAATGCAGAGGGAGATCTGAGTGGAAGACACGGATATCAATGCAGAGTGGGATCTGAGTGGAGTATGCGGATATCAATTCAGAGGGAGATTGGAGTGCAGGGGGAGGATATCAATGCAGAGGAGGATTTGATTGGAGGATGCGGATATCAATGCCGAGGAAGATCTGAGTTCAGAATGCGGATATCAATGCAGAGGGCGATCAGAGTGGCGGATCCGGATATCAGTGCAGAGGGAGATCTGAGTGGAGGATGCGGATATAAATGCAGAGTGGGATCTGAGTGGAGGATGCGGATATCAGTGCAGAGGGAGATCTGAGAGGGCGATACGGATATCAATGTAGAGGGGGATCTGAGTGGAGGATGCGGATATCACTGCAGAGGGAGATCTGATTGGAGGATGCAGATATCAATGCAGAGAGAGCTCTGAGTGGAGTATGCGGATATCAATGCAGAGGGTGATCTCAGTGGAGGATGCCGATATCAATGCAGAGGGCGATCTCAGTGGAGGATGCGAATATCAACGCAGAGGGGGATCTGAAAGGAGGATGCGGATATCAATGCAGAGGGATATCTGAGGGGAGGATGCGGATATCAATTCAGGGGGCGCTCTGAGTGGAGAATGCGGATATCAATGCAGAGGGGGATCTGAGTGGAGGATGTGGATATCAATGCAGAGGGAGATCTGAGTGGTGGTTGCGGATATCAGTGCAGAGGGGGATCTGAGTGGAGGATGCGAATATCAATTGAGGGAGACTGGAGTGTAGTATGTGGATATCAATGCAGAGGTGGATTTGATTGCTGGATGCGGATATCAATGCAGAGGAAGATCTGAGTTCAGAATGCGGATATCAATGCAGAGGGGGATCTGAGTGGAGGTTGCGGATATGAATGCAGAGAGGGATCTGAGTGGTGGATTGGGATATCAATGCAGAGAGAGATCTGAGTGGAGGATGTGAATATCAATGCAGAGGGGTATTGGAGTGGAGGATGCGGATATCAGTGCAGAGGGAGATCTGAGTGGAGGATACGGATATCAATGCAGAGTGGGTTCTGAGTGGAGGATGCGGATATCAGTGCAGAGGGAGATCTGAGAGGGGGATGTGGATATCAATGCAGAGGAACATCTGAGTGGAGGATGCGGATATCAATGCTGAGGGAGATCTGAGTGGACGATGCGGACATCAATGCAGAGGGGGATCTGAATGGAGGATGCTGATATCAATGCAGAGTGAGATCTGAGTGGAGAATGCAGATATCAATGCAGAGGAACATCTGAGCAGAGATAGAGCTGAGTGGAGGATGCGAATATCAACGCAGAGGCAGATCTGAGTGGTGGATGCGGATAACAATGCAGAGGGGGATCTGAGTGGAGGTTGCGGATATGATTGCAGAGAGGGATCTGAGTGGTGGATACGGATATCAATGCAGAGGGTGATCTGAGTGGAGAATGCAGATATTAAAGCAGAGGGAGATCTGAATGGAGGATGTGGATATCAATGCAGAGGGATATCTGAGTGTAGGATCTGGATATCCATGCAGAGGGTGATCTGAGTGGAGGATGCGAATATCAATGCAGAGGAGGACTGAGTGGAGGATGCGAATATCAATGCAGAGGGGAATCTGAGTGGAGGATGCGAATATCAATGCAGAGGGAGATCTGAGTGGAAGACACGGATATCAATGCAGAGTGGGATCTGAGTGGAGTATGCGGATATCAATTCAGAGGGAGATTGGAGTGCAGGGTGAGGATATCAATGCAGAGGAGGATTTGATTGGAGGATGTGGATATCAACGCCGAGGAAGATCTGAGTTCAGAATGCAGATATCAATGCAGAGGGCGATCAGAGTGGCGGATCCGGATATGAGTGCAGAGGGAGATCTGAGTGGAGGATGCGGATATAAATGCAGAGTGGGATCTGAGTGGAGGATGCGGATATCAGTGCAGAGGGAGATCTGAGAGGGCGATGCGGATATCAATGCAGAGGAACATCTGAGTGGAGAATGCGGACATCAATGCAGAGGGGGATCTGAATGGAGGATGCGGATATCATTGCAGAGGAGTATCTGAGGGGAGGATGCGGATATCAATTCAGCGGGCGCTCTGAGTGGAGAATGCGGATATCAATGCAGAGGGGGATGTGAGTGGAGGATGCGGATATCAATGCAGAGAGAGATCTGAGTGCAGGATGCGGATATCAATGCAGAGGGGGACCTGAGTGGAGATGCTGAAATCAATGCAGATGGAAATCTGAGTCGAGGATGCAGATATCAATTCAGAGGGGGATCTGAGTGGAGGATGCGGATATCAATGCAGAAAGAGATCTGAGTGGAAGATGCAGATACCAATGCACAGTGCGATCTGAGTGGAGGATGTGGATATCAATGCAGAGGGGGATCTGAGTGGAGGCTGCGGATATGAATGCAGAGGGAGATCTGAATGGTGGAAGCGGATATCAATGCAGAGGGGGATCTGAGTAGAGGAAGCGGATGTCAATGCAGAGGGGGATCTGAGTAGAGGATGTGGATACCAATGCAGAGGGGGATCTGAGTGGAGGATGCGGATATCAATGCAGAGGGGGATCTGAGGGGAGGATGCGGATATCAATGCAGAGGCGGATCTGAGTGGAGGATGTGGATATCAATGTAGAGGGGGATCTGAGTGGAGGATGCGGATTTCAACGCAGAGGGGGATCTGAGTGGAGTATGCGGATATCAATGCAGAGGGAGATCTGAGTGGAGGGTGTGCATATCAATGCAGAAGTTTATCTGAGTGGAGGATGCGGATATCAATGCAGACGGGGATCGGAGTGGAGGATGCGGATATCAATACAGAGGGAGGTCTGAGTGGAGGATGCGGATATCAATGCAGAGGGGGATCTGAGTGGAGGATGCAGATATGAATGCAGAGGGAGATCTGAGTGGAGAATGCGGATATCAATGCAGAAAACGATCTGTGTGGAGGATGCGGATATCAATGCAGAGGGAGATCTGAGAGGAGGTTGCGGATATCAATGCAGAAGGATATCTGAGTGGACGATGCGGATATTAATGCAGAGGGTGATCGAAGTGGTGGATGCGAATATCAATGCAGAGGGAGATCTGACTGGAGGATGCGGATATCAATTCAGAGGGAAATCAGTGTTGAGGATGCGGATATCAATGCAGAGGGAGATCTGAGTGGAGGATGCCGATATCAATGCAGAGGGAGATCTGAGTGGAGGATGCGGATATCAATGCAGAGGGGGATCTGAGTGGAGGATGTGGATATCAATGCAGAGGGAGATCTGAGAGGAGGATGCGGATATCAGTGCAGAGGGGGATCTGAGTGGAGGATGCGGATATCAATTGAGGGAGACTGGAGTGTAGTATGCGGATATCAATGCAGAGGTGCATTTGATTGCTGGATGCGGATATCAATGCAGAGGAAGATCTGAGTTCAGAATGCGGATATCAATGCAGAGGGGGATCTGAGTGGAGTTTGCGGATATAAATGCAGAGAGGGATCTGAGTGGTGGATGCGGATATCAATGCAGAGGGAGATCTGAGTGGAGGATGCGAATATCAATGCAGAGGGGTATCAGAGTGGAGGATGCGGATATCAGTGCAGACTGAGATCTGAGTGGAGGATACGGATATCAATGCAGAGTGGGTTCTGAGTGGAGGATGCGGATATCAATGCAGAGGGAGATCTGAGAGGGGGATGCGGATATCAATGCAGAGGAACATCTGAGTGCAGGATGCGGATATCAATGCTGAGGGAGATCTGAGTGGACGATGCGGACATCAATGCAGAGGGGGATCTGAATGGAGGATGCTGATATCAATGCAGAGTGAGATCTGAGTGGAGAATGCAGATATCAATGCAGAGGAACATCTGAGCAGAGGTAGAGCTGAGTGGAGGATGCGAATATCAATGCAGAGGCAGATCTGAGTGGTGGATGCGGATAACAATGCAGAGAGAGATCTGAGTGCACGATGTGAATATCAATGCAGTGGGTGATCTGAGTGGAGAATGCAGATATTAAAGCAGAGGGAGATCTGAGTGGAGGATGTGGATATCAATGCCGAGGGTGATCTCAGTGGAGGATGCCGATATCAATGCAGAGGGGGATCTCAGTGGAGGATGCGAATATCAACGCAGAGTTGGATCTGAAAGGAGGATGCGGATATCAATGCAGAGGGATATCTGAGGGGAGGATGCGGATATTAATGCAGGGGGCGCTCTGAGTGGAGAATGCGGATATCAATGCACAGGGGGATGTGAGTGGAGGATGCGGATATCAATGCAGAGGGAGATCTGAGTGCAGGATGCGGATATCAATGCAGAGGGGGATCTGAGTGGAGGATGCGGATATCAATTCAGAGGGGGATCTGAGTGGAGGATGCGGATATCAATGCAGAAAGAGATCTGAGTGGAAGATGCAGATATCAATGCACAGTGCGATCTGAGTGGAGGATGCGGATATCAATGCAGAGTGGGATCTGAGTGGAGGGTGCGGATATGAATGCAGAGGGAGATCTGAATGTTGGAAGCGGATATCAATGCAGAGGGGGATCTGAGTAGAAGAAGCGGATATCAATGCAGAGGGGGATCTGAGTAGAGGATGTGGATATCAATGCAGAGGGGGATCTGAGTGGAGGATGCCGATATCAATGCCGAGGGGGATCTGAGGGGAGGATGCGGATATCAATGCAGAGGCGGATCTGAGTGTAGGATGTGGATTTCAATGTAGAGTGGGATCTGAGTGGAGGATGCGGATTTCAACGCAGAGGGGTATCTGAGTGGAGTATGCGGATATCAATGCAGAGGGAGATCTGAGCTGAGGGTGTGCATATCAATGCAGAAGGATATCTGACTGGAGGATGTGGATATCAATGCAGACGGGGATCGGAGTGGAGGATGCGGATATCAATACAGAGGGAGGTCTGAGTGGAGGATGCGGATATCAATGCAGAGGGGGATCTGAGTGGAGGATGCAGATATGAATGCAGAGGGAGATCTGAGTGGAGAATGCGGATATCAATGCAGAGGGAGATCTGAGTGGAGGATGCGGATATCAATGCAGAGGGAGATCTGAGTGGAGGTTGCGGATATCAATGCAGAAGGATATCTGAGTGGAGGATGTGGATATCAATGCAGAGGGCGATCAGATTGGCGAATGCGGATATCTGTGCAGAGGGAAATCTGAGTGGAGGATGCGGATATCAATGCAGAGTGGGATCTGTGTGGAGGATGCGGATATCCGTGCAGAGGGAGATCTGAGAGGGGGATGTGGATATCAATGCAGAGGAACATCTGAGTGGAGAATGCGGATATCAATGCAGAGGGACATCTGAGTGGAGGATGCGGATATAAATGCAGAGGGATATCTGAGTGTAGGTTCTGGATATTAATGCAGAGGGTGATCTGAGTGGAGGATGCGAATATCAATGCAGAGGGGGACTGTGTGGAGGATGCGAATATCAATGCAGAGGGGGATCTGAGTGGAGGATGCGAATATCAATGCAGAGGGGGATCTGAGTGGAGGATGCCGATATCAATGCAGAGGGAGATCTGAGGGGAAGGCACGGATATCAATGCAGTGTGGGATCTGAGTGGAGGATGCGGATATCAATTCAGTGGGAGATTGGAGTGCAGGGTGAGGATATCAATGCAGAGGAGGATTTGATTGGAGGATGCGGATATGAATGCCGAGGAATATCTGAGTTCAGAATGCGGATATCAATGCAGACGGGGATCTGAGTGGAGGATGCAGATATGAATGCAGAGGGAGATCTGAGTGGAGAGTGCGGATATCAATGCAGAGGGAGATCTGAGTGGAGGTTGCGGATATCAATGCAGAAGGATATCTGAGTGGACGATGCGGATATCAATGCCGAGGAAGATCTGAGTTCAGAATGCGGATATCAATGCAGAGGGCGATCAGAGTGGCGGATCCGGATATCAGTGCAGAGGGAGATCTGAGTGGAGGATGCGGATATAAATGCAGAGTGGGATCTGAGTGGAGGATGCGGATATCAGTGCAGAGGGAGATCTGAGAGGGCGATACGGATATCAATGTAGAGGGGGATCTGAGTGGAGGATGCGGATATCACTGCAGAGGGAGATCTGATTGGAGGATGCAGATATCAATGCAGAGAGAGCTCTGAGTGGAGTATGCGGATATCAATGCAGAGGGTGATCTCAGTGGAGGATGCCGATATCAATGCAGAGGGCGATCTCAGTGGAGGATGCGAATATCAACGCAGAGGGGGATCTGAAAGGAGGATGCGGATATCAATGCAGAGGGATATCTGAGGGGAGGATGCGGATATCAATTCAGGGGGCGCTCTGAGTGGAGAATGCGGATATCAATGCAGAGGGGGATCTGAGTGGAGGATGTGGATATCAATGCAGAGGGAGATCTGAGTGGTGGTTGCGGATATCAGTGCAGAGGGGGATCTGAGTGGAGGATGCGAATATCAATTGAGGGAGACTGGAGTGTAGTATGTGGATATCAATGCAGAGGTGGATTTGATTGCTGGATGCGGATATCAATGCAGAGGAAGATCTGAGTTCAGAATGCGGATATCAATGCAGAGGGGGATCTGAGTGGAGGTTGCGGATATGAATGCAGAGAGGGATCTGAGTGGTGGATTGGGATATCAATGCAGAGAGAGATCTGAGTGGAGGATGTGAATATCAATGCAGAGGGGTATTGGAGTGGAGGATGCGGATATCAGTGCAGAGGGAGATCTGAGTGGAGGATACGGATATCAATGCAGAGTGGGTTCTGAGTGGAGGATGCGGATATCAGTGCAGAGGGAGATCTGAGAGGGGGATGTGGATATCAATGCAGAGGAACATCTGAGTGGAGGATGCGGATATCAATGCTGAGGGAGATCTGAGTGGACGATGCGGACATCAATGCAGAGGGGGATCTGAATGGAGGATGCTGATATCAATGCAGAGTGAGATCTGAGTGGAGAATGCAGATATCAATGCAGAGGAACATCTGAGCAGAGATAGAGCTGAGTGGAGGATGCGAATATCAATGCAGAGGCAGATCTGAGTGGTGGATGTGGATAACAATGCAGAGGGGGATCTGAGTGGAGGTTGCGGATATGATTGCAGAGAGGGATCTGAGTGGTGGATACGGATATCAATGCAGAGGGTGATCTGAGTGGAGAATGCAGATATTAAAGCAGAGGGAGATCTGAGTGGAGGATGTGGATATCAATGCAGAGGGATATCTGAGTGTAGGATCTGGATATCCATGCAGAGGGTGATCTGAGTGGAGGATGCGAATATCAATGCAGAGGAGGACTGAGTGGAGGATGCGAATATCAATGCAGAGGGGAATCTGAGTGGAGGATGCGAATATCAATGCAGAGGGAGATCTGAGTGGAAGACACGGATATCAATGCAGAGTGGGATCTGAGTGGAGTATGCGGATATCAATTCAGAGGGAGATTGGAGTGCAGGGTGAGGATATCAATGCAGAGGAGGATTTGATTGGAGGATGTGGATATCAATGCCGAGGAAGATCTGAGTTCAGAATGCAGATATCAATGCAGAGGGCGATCAGAGTGGCGGATCCGGATATGAGTGCAGAGGGAGATCTGAGTGGAGGATGCGGATATAAATGCAGAGTGGGATCTGAGTGGAGGATGCGGATATCAGTGCAGAGGGAGATCTGAGAGGGCGATGCGGATATCAATGCAGAGGAACATCTGAGTGGAGAATGCGGACATCAATGCAGAGGGGGATCTGAATGGAGGATGCGGATATCATTGCAGAGGGGGATCTGAGTGGAGGATGCGGATATCACTGCAGAGGGAGATCTGATTGGAGGATGCAGATATCAATGCAGAGAGAGCTCTGAGTGAAGTATGCGGATATCAATGCAGAGGGTGATCTCAGTGGAGGATGCCGATATCAATGCAGAGGGCGATCTCAGTGGAGGATGCGAATATCAACGCAGAGGGGGATCTGAAAGGAGGATGCGGATATCAATGCAGAGGAGTATCTGAGGGGAGGATGCGGATATCAATTCAGCGGGCGCTCTGAGTGGAGAATGCGGATATCAATGCAGAGGGGGATGTGAGTGGAGGATGCGGGTATCAATGCAGAGAGAGATCTGAGTGCAGGATGCGGATATCAATGCAGAGGGGGACCTGAGTGGAGATGCTGAAATCAATGCAGAGGGAAATCTGAGTCGAGGATGCAGATATCAATTCAGAGGGGGATCTGAGTGGAGGATGCGGATATCAATGCAGAAAGAGATCTGAGTGGAAGATGCAGATATCAATGCACAGTGCGATCTGAGTGGAGGATGTGGATATCAATGCAGAGGGGGATCTGAGTGGAGGCTGCGGATATGAATGCAGAGGGAGATCTGAATGGTGGAAGCGGATATCAATGCAGAGGGGGATCTGAGTAGAGGAAGCGGATGTCAATGCAGAGGGGGATCTGAGTAGAGGATGTGGATATCAATGCAGAGGGGGATATGAGTGGAGGATGCGGATATCAATGCAGAGGGGGATCTGAGGGGAGGATGCGGATATCAATGCAGAGGCGGATCTGAGTGGAGGATGTGGATATCAATGTAGAGGGGGATCTGAGTGGAGGATGCGGATTTCAACGCAGAGGGGGATCTGAGTGGAGTATGCGGATATCAATGCAGAGGGAGATCTGAGTGGAGGGTGTGCATATCAATGCAGAAGTTTATCTGAGTGGAGGATGCGGATATCAATGCAGACGGGGATCGGAGTGGAGGATGCGGATATCAATACAGAGGGAGGTCTGAGTGGAGGATGCGGATATCAATGCAGAGGGGGATCTGAGTGGAGGATGCAGATATGAATGCAGAGGGAGATCTGAGTGGAGAATGCGGATATCAATGCAGAGAACGATCTGTGTGGAGGATGCGGATATCAATGCAGAGGGAGATCTGAGAGGAGGTTGCGGATATCAATGCAGAAGGATATCTGAGTGGACGATGCGGATATTAATGCAGAGGGTGATCGAAGTGGTGGATGCGAATATCAATGCAGAGGGAGATCTGACTGGAGGATGCGGATATCAATTCAGAGGGAAATCAGTGTTGAGGATGCGGATATCAATGCAGAGGGAGATCTGAGTGGAGGATGCCAATATCAATGCAGAGGGAGATCTGAGTGGAGGATGCGGATATCAATGCAGAGGGGGATCTGAGTGGAGGATGTGGATATCAATGCAGAGGGAGATCTGAGAGGAGGATGCGGATATCAGTGCAGAGGGGGATCTGAGTGGAGGATGCGGATATCAATTGAGGGAGACTGGAGTGTAGTATGCGGATATCAATGCAGAGGTGCATTTGATTGCTGGATGCGGATATCAATGCAGAGGAAGATCTGAGTTCAGAATGCGGATATCAATGCAGAGGGGGATCTGAGTGGAGTTTGCGGATATAAATGCAGAGAGGGATCTGAGTGGTGGATGCGGATATCAATGCAGAGGGAGATCTGAGTGGAGGATGCGAATATCAATGCAGAGGGGTATCAGAGTGGAGGATGCGGATATCAGTGCAGACGGAGATCTGAGTGGAGGATACGGATATCAATGCAGAGTGGGTTCTGAGTGGAGGATGCGGATATCAATGCAGAGGGAGATCTGAGAGGGGGATGCGGATATCAATGCAGAGGAACATCTGAGTGCAGGATGCGGATATCAATGCTGAGGGAGATCTGAGTGGACGATGCGGACATCAATGCAGAGGGGGATCTGAATGGAGGATGCTGATATCAATGCAGAGTGAGATCTGAGTGGAGAATGCAGATATCAATGCAGAGGAACATCTGAGCAGAGGTAGAGCTGAGTGGAGGATGCGAATATCAATGCAGAGGCAGATCTGAGTGGTGGATGCGGATAACAATGCAGAGAGAGATCTGAGTGCACGATGTGAATATCAATGCAGTGGGTGATCTGAGTGGAGAATGCAGATATTAAAGCAGAGGGAGATCTGAGTGGAGGATGTGGATATCAATGCCGAGGGTGATCTCAGTGGAGGATGCCGATATCAATGCAGAGGGGGATCTCAGTGGAGGATGCGAATATCAACGCAGAGTTGGATCTGAAAGGAGGATGCGGATATCAATGCAGAGGGATATCTGAGGGGAGGATGCGGATATTAATGCAGGGGGCGCTCTGAGTGGAGAATGCGGATATCAATGCACAGGGGGATGTGAGTGGAGGATGCGGATATCAATGCAGAGGGAGATCTGAGTGCAGGATGCGGATATCAATGCAGAGGGGGATCTGAGTGGAGGATGCGGATATCAATTCAGAGGGGGATCTGAGTGGAGGATGCGGATATCAATGCAGAAAGAGATCTGAGTGGAAGATGCAGATATCAATGCACAGTGCGATCTGAGTGGAGGATGCGGATATCAATGCAGAGGGGGATCTGAGTGGAGGGTGCGGATATGAATGCAGAGGGAGATCTGAATGTTGGAAGCGGATATCAATGCAGAGGGGGATCTGAGTAGAAGAAGCGGATATCAATGCAGAGGGGGATCTGAGTAGAGGATGTGGATATCAATGCAGAGGGGGATCTGAGTGGAGGATGCCGATATCAATGCAGAGGGGGATCTGAGGGGAGGATGCGGATATCAATGCAGAGGCGGATCTGAGTGTAGGATGTGGATATCAATGTAGAGTGGGATCTGAGTGGAGGATGCGGATTTCAACGCAGAGGGGTATCTGAGTGGAGTATGCGGATATCAATGCAGAGGGAGATCTGAGCTGAGGGTGTGCATGTCAATGCAGAAGGATATCTGACTGGAGGATGTGGATATCAATGCAGACGGGGATCGGAGTGGAGGATGCGGATATCAATACAGAGGGAGGTCTGAGTGGAGGATGCGGATATCAATGCAGAGGGGGATCTGAGTGGAGGATGCAGATATGAATGCAGAGGGAGATCTGAGTGGAGAATGCGGATATCAATGCAGAGGGAGATCTGAGTGGAGGATGCGGATATCAATGCAGAGGGAGATCTGAGTGGAGGTTGCGGATATCAATGCAGAAGGATATCTGAGTGGACGATGCGGATATCAATGCAGAGGGCGATCAGATTGGCGAATGCGGATATCTGTGCAGAGGGAAATCTGAGTGGAGGATGCGGATATCAATGCAGAGTGGGATCTGTGTGGAGGATGCGGATATCCGTGCAGAGGGAGATCTGAGAGGGGGATGTGGATATCAATGCAGAGGAACATCTGAGTGGAGAATGCGGATATCAATGCAGAGGGACATCTGAGTGGAGGATGCGAAGATCAATGCAGAGGGTGATTTGAGTGGATGATGCGGATATCAATGCAGAGGGGGATCTGAGTGGAGGATACGGATATCAATGCAGAGGGGGATCTGAGAGGAGGATGCAGATATCAATGCAGAGAGAGCTCTGAGTGGAGTATGCGGATATCAATGCAGAGGGGGAACTGAGTGGAGGGTGTGCATATCAATGCAGAAGGATATCTGAGTGGAGGATGCGGATATCAATGCAGAGGGATATTTGAGGGGAGGATGCGGATATCAATGCAAGGGGTGATCTGAGTGGAGGATGCGGATATCAATGCAGAGGGGGATCTGAGTGGAGGATGCGGATATCAATGCAAAGGGGGACCTGAGTCGAGATGCGGATATCAATGCAGAGGGAAATCTGAGTCGATGTTTCGGATATCACTGCAGAGGCGGATCTGAGTGGAGGATGCGGATATCAATGCTGAAAGAGATCTGAGCGGAAGATGCAGATATCAATGCAGAGGGGGATCTGAGTGGAGGATGCGGATATCAATGCAGAGGGGGATCTGAGTGGAGGATGCGGATCTCAATGCAGAGGGGGATCTGAGTGAAGGATGCGGATATCAATGCACAGGGGGATCTGAGTGGAGGATGCGGATATCAATGCAGAAGGACATCTGAGTGCTGGATGCGGATATCAATGCAGAGGGAGATCGAAGTGGAGGATGCCGATATCAATGCAGAGGGAGATCTGACTGGAGGATGCGGATATCAATTCAGAGGGAAATCAGAGTTGAGGATGCGGATATGAATGCAGAGGGAGATCTGAGTGGAGAATGCGGATATCAATGCAGAGGGAGATCTGAGTGGAGGATACGGATATCAATGCAGAGGGAGGTCTGAGTGGAGGATGCGGATATCAATGCAGAGGGGGATCTGAGTAGAGGATGTGGATATCAATGCAGAGGGAGATCTGAGTGGAGGATGCGGATATCAGTGCAGAGGGGGATCTGAGTGGAGGATGCGGATATCAATGCAGAGGTGGATTTGATTGCTGGATGCGGATATCAATGCAGAGGGGGAACTGAGTGGAGGGTGTGCATATCAATGCAGAAGGATATCTGAGTGGAGGATGCGAATATCAATGCAGACGGGGATTTGAGTGGAGTATGCGGATATCAATGCAGAAGGACATCTGAGTGCAGGATGCGGATATCAATGCTGAGGGAGATCTGAGTGGATGATGCGGACATCAATGCAGAGGGGGATCTGAATGGAGGATGCTGATATCAATGCAGAGTGAGATCTGAGTGGAGAATGCAGATATCAATGCAGAGGAACATCTGAGCAGAGGTAGAGCTGAGTGCACAATGTGAATATCAATGCAGAGGGTGATCTGAGTGCAGGATGCGAATATCAATGCAGAGGGGGATCTGAGTGGAGGATTTGAATATCAATGCAGAGGTGGATCTGAGTGGAGGATGCCGATATCAATGCAGAGGGAGATCTGAGTGGAAGACACGGATATCAATGCAGAGTGGGATCTGAGTGGAGGATGCGGATATCAATTCAGAGGGAGATTGGAGTGCAGGGTGAGGATATCAATGCAGAGGAGGATTTGATTGGAGGATGCGGATATCAACGCCGAGGAAGATCTGAGTTCAGAATGCGGACATCAATGCAGAGGGGGATCTGAGTGTAGGATGCGTATATCAATGCAGGAGGAGATCTGAGTGGAGGATGCGGATATCAATGCAGAGGGGGATCAGAGAGGCGGATGCGGATATCAGTGCAGAGGGAGATCTGAGTGGAGGATGCGGATATCAACGCAGAGTGGGATCTGAGTGGAGGATGCGGATATCCGTGCAGAGGGAGATCTGAGAGGGCGATGCGGATATCAATGCAGAGGAACATCTGAGTGGAGGATGCGGATATCAATGCTGAGGGAGATCTGAGTGGAAAATGCGGACATCAATGCAGAGGGGGATCTGAATGGAGGATTCGGATATCATTGCAGAGGGAGATCTGAGTGGAGGAGTCGAAGATGAATGCAGAGGGGGATCTGATTGGAGAATGCGGATATCAATGCAAAGGGGGTTTTGAGTGGATGATGCGGATATCAATGCAGAGGGGGATCTGAGTGGAGGATGCGGATATCACTGCAGAGGGAGATCTGATTGGACGATGCAGATATCAATGCAGAGAGAGCTCTGAGTGGAGTATGCGGATATCAATGCAGAGGGTGAACTCAGTGGAGGATGCGGATATCAATGCAGAGGGGGATCAGAGTGGCGGATGCGGATATCAGTGCAGAGGGAGATCTGAGTGGAGGATGCGGATATCAATGCAGACTGGGATCTGAGTGGAGGATGCGGATATCCGTGCAGAGGGAGATCTGAGAGGGCGATGCGGATATCAATGCAGAGGAACATCTGAGTGGAGGATGCGGATTTCAATGCTGAGGGAGATCTGAGTGGAGAATGCGGACATCAATGCAGAGGGGGATCTGAATGGAGAATGCGGATATCATTGCAGAGGGAGATCTGAGTGGAGGATGCGAAGATCAATGCAGAGGGGGATCTGATTGGAGAATGCGGATATCAATGCAAAGGGGGATTTGAGTGGATGATGCGGATATCAATGCAGAGGGATATCTGAGTGGAGAATGCGGACATCAATGCAGAGGGGGATCTGAATGGAGAATGCGGATATCATTGCAGAGGGAGATCTGAGTGGAGGATGCGAAGATCAATGCAGAGGGGGATCTCATTGGAGAATGCGGATATCAATGCAGGGGGCGCTCTGAGTGGAGAATGCGGATATCAATGCACAGGGGGATGTGAGTGGAGGATGTGGATATCAATGCAGAGTGAGATTTTAGTTCTGGATACGGATATCAATGCAGAGGGGTATCTGAGTGGAGGATGCGGATGTCAATGCAGAGGGAGATCTGAGTGGAGGATACGGATATCAATGCACAGGGGGATCTGAGTGGAGGATGCGGATATCAATGCAGAGGGGTATCTGAGTGGAGGATGCGGATATCAATGCAGATGGAGATCTGAGTGGAGGATGCGGATATCAATGCAGAGGGAGATCTGAGTGGAGGATGCGAAGATCAATGCAGAGGGAGATCTGAGTGGAGGATGCGAAGATCAATGCAGAGGGGGATCTGAGTGGATGATGCGGATATAAATGCAGAGGGGGAACTGAGTGGAAGATGCGGATATCAATGCAGAGGGAGATCTGAGTGGAGGATGCAGATATCAATGCAGATAGAGCTCTGAGTGGAGTATGCGGATATCAATGCAGAGGGGGATCTCAGTGGAGAATGCCGATATCAATGCAGGGGGGGATCTCAGTGGAGGATGCGAATATCAACGCAGGGAGGGATCTGAGTTGAGGATGCGGATTTCAACGCAGAGGGGTGATCTGAGTGGAGGATGCGGATATCAATGCAGAGGGAATCTGAGTCGAGGATGCGGATATCAATGCAGAGGGAGATTTTAGTGCAGGATGCGGATATCAATGCAGAGGGAGATCTGATTGGAGGATGCAGATTTCAATGCAGAGGGAGATCTGCGTGCAGGATGCGGATATGAATGCAAAGGGGGACCTGTGTAGTAGATGCGGATATCAATGCAGAGAGGGATCTGAGTGGAGGATGCGGATATCAATGCAGAGGGAGATCTGAGCGGAGGATGCGGATATCAATGCAGAGGGGGATCTGAGTGGAGGATGCGGATATCAATGCAGAGGGGGATCAGAGTGGAAGATGCGGATATCAGTACACAGGGAGATCTGAGTGGAGGATGCGGATATCAATGCAGTGTGGGATCTGAGTGGTGGATGCAGATATCAGTGCAGAGGGAGATCTGAGTGGGGGATGTGGATATCAATGCAGAGGGACATCTGAGTGGATGATGCGGATATCAATGCAGAGGGAGATCTGAGTGGAGGATGCGGATATCCATGCAGAGGGAGATCTGAGTGGACGATGCGAATATCAATGCAGAGGGGGATCTGATTGGAGGATGCGGATATCAATGCAGAGGCCGATCTGAGTGGAGGATGTGGATATCAATGTAGAGGGGGATCTGAGTGGAGGATGCGGATATCAATTCAGAGGGAGATTTGATTGGAGGATGTGGATATCAATGCAGAGTGGGATCTGAGTGAAGTATGCGGATATCAATGCAGAGGGGGATCAGAGTGGAGGATGCGGATGTCAATCCAGAGGGGATCAGAGAGGAGGATGCGGACATCAATACAGAGGGGGATCTGAGTCGAGGATGCGGATATCAATGCAGAAGGAGATCTGAATGCAGAATGCAGATATCAATGCAGAGGGAGATCGAAGTGGAGGATGCGAATATCAATGCAGAGGAGATCTGTGTGGAGGATGAGGATATCAATGCAGAGGGAAATCAGAGTGCAGGATGCGGATATCAATGCAGAGGGAGATCTGAGTGGAGGATGTGGATATCAATGCAGAGAGAGATCTTAGTGGAGGATGCGGATATCAATGCAGAGGGAGATCTGAGTGGAGGATGCGGATATCAATGTAGAGGGGTATCTGAGTGGAGGATGGGGATATCAATGCAGAGGGCGATCAGACTGGCGAATGCGGATATCTGTGCAGAGGGAGATCTGAGTGGAGGATGCGGATATCTGTGCAGAGGGAGATCTGAGAGGGGGATGTGGATGTCAATGCAGAGGAACATCTGAGTGGAGGATGCGGATATCAATGGAGAGGGAGATCTGAGTGGAGGATGCGAAGATCAATGCAGAGGGTGATTTGAGTGGATGATGCGGATATCAATGCAGAGTGGGTTCTGAGTGGAGGATGCGGATATCAGTGCAGAGGGAGATCTGAGAGGGGGATGCGGATATCAATGCAGAGGAACATCTGAGTGGAGGATGCAGATATCAATGCTGAGGGAGATCTGAGTGGACGATGCGGACATCAATGCAGAGGGGGATCTGAATGGAGTATGCTGATATCAATGCAGAGTGAGATCTGAGTGGAGAATGCAGATATCAATGCAGAGGAACATCTGAGCAGAGGTAGAGCTGAGTGGAGGATGCAAATATCAATGCAGAGGCTGATCTGAGTGGTGGATGCGGATAACAATGCAGAGAGAGATCAGAGTGCACGATGTGAATATCAATGCAGAGGGTGATCTGAGTGGAGAATGCAGATATTAAAGCAGAGAGAGATCTGAGTGGAGGATGCGGATATCAATGCCGAGGGAGATCTGAGTGGAGGATGCGGATATCAATGCAGAGGGATATCTGAGGGGTAGATGCGGATATCAATGCAGGGGGCGCCCTGAGTGGAGAATGCGGATATCAATGCACAGGGGGATGTGAGTGGAGGATGCGGATATCAATGCCGGGGGCGCTCTGAGTGGAGAATGCGGATATCAATGCAGAGGGGGATGTGAGTGGAGGATGCGGATATCAATGCAGAGGGGGATCTGAGTGGAGGATGCGGATCTCAATGCAGAGGGGGATCTGAGTGGAGGATGCGGATCTCAATGCAGAGGGGGATCTGAGTGAAGGATGCGGATATCAATGCAGAGTGGGATCTGAGTGGAGGATGCGGATATCAATGCAGAAGGAGATCTGAGTGCAGGATGCGGATATCAATGCAGAGGGAGATCGAAGTGGAGGATGCGAATATCAATGCAGAGGGAGATCTGACTAGAGGATGCGGATATCAATTCAGAGGGAAATCAGAGTTGAGGATGCGGATATCAATGCAGAGGGAGATCTGAGTGGAGAATACGGATATCAATGCAGAGGGAGATCTGAGTGGAGGATGCGGATATCAATGCAGAGGGAGATCTGAGTGGAGGATGCGAATATCAATGCAGAGGCAGATCTGAGTGGTGGATGCGGATAACAATGCACAGAGAGATCTTAGTGCATGATGTGAATATCAATGCACAGGGTGATCTGAGTGGAGAATGCAGATATTAAAGCAGAGGGAGATCTGAGTGGAGGATGCTGATATCTATGCCGAGGGAGATCTGAGTGGAGGATGCGGATATCAATGCAGAGGGAGATCTGAGTGGAAGATGTGAAGATCAATGCAGAGGGTGATTTGAGTGGATGATGCGGATATCAATGCAGAGGGAGATCTGAGAGGAGGATGCAGATATCAATGCAGAGAGAGCTCTGAGTGGAGTATGCGGATATCAATGCAGAGGGGGATCTCAGTGGAGAATGCCGATATCAATGCAGAGGGGGATCTCAGTGGAGGATGCGAATATGAACGCAGAGGGGGATCTGAGTTGAGGATGCAGATTTCAACGCAGAGGGGGAACTGAGTGGAGGGTGTGCATATCAATGCAGAAGGATATCTGAGTGGAGGATGCGGATATCAATGCAGACGGGGATTTGATTGGAGGATGTGGATATCAATGCAGAGGGAGATCTGAGTGGAGAATGCGGATATCAATGCAGAGGGAGATCTGAGTGGAGGATGCGGATATCAATGTAGGGGGTGATCTGAGTGGAGGATGCGGATATCAATGCAGAGTGGGTTCTGAGTGGAGGATGCGGATATCAATGCAGAGGGAGATCTGAGTGGAGAATGCGGATATCAATGCAGAGGGAGATCTGAGTGGAGGATGCGGATATCAATGCAGAGGGAGATCTGAGTGGAGGATGCAAATATCAATGCAGAGGCAGATCTGAGAGGTGGATGCGGATAACAATGCACAGAGAGATCTTAGTGCATGATGTGAATATCAATGCAGAGGGTGATCTGAGTGGAGAATGCAGATATTAAAGCAGAGGGAGATCTGAGTGGAGGATGCGGATATCAATGCCGAGGGAGATCTGAGTGGAGGATGCGGATATCAATGCAGAGGGATATCTGAGATTAGGTTCTGGATATCAATGCAGAGGGTGATCTGAGTGGAGGATGCGAATATCAATGCAGAGCGGGACTGAGTGGAGGATGCGAATATCAATGCAGAGAGGGATCTGAGTGGAGGATGCGAATATCAATGCAGAGGGGGATCTGAGTGGAGGATGCCGATATCAATGCAGAGGGAGATCTGAGTGGAAGACACGGATATCAATGCAGAGTGGGATCTGAGTGGAGGAAGCGGATATCAATTCAGTGGGAGATTGGAGTGCAGGGTGAGGATATCAATACAGAGGAGGATTTGATTGGAGGATGCGGATATCAATGCCGAGTAAGATCTGAGTTCAGAATGCGGATATCAATGCAGACGGGGATCTGAGTGGAGGATGCAGATATGAATGCAGAGGGAGATCTGAGTGGAGAATGCGGATATCAATGCAAGGGAGATCTGAGTGGAGGATGCGGATATCAATGCAGAGGGAGATCTGAGTGGAGGTTGCGGATAATAATGCAGAAGGATATCTGAGTGGACGATGCGGATATCAATGCAGAGGGAGATCGAAGTGGAGGATGCGAATGTCAATGCAGAGGGAGATCTGACTGGAGGATGCGGATATCAATTCAGAGGGAAATCAGAGTTGAGGATGCGGATATCAATGCAGAGGTGGATTTGATTGCTGGATGCGGATATCAATGCAGAGGAAGATCTGAGTTCAGAATGCGGATATCAATGCAGAGGGGGATCTGAGTGGAGGTTGCAGATATAAATGCAGAGAGGGATCTGAGTGGTGGATGCGGATATCAATGCAGAGGAACATCTGAGTGGAGGATGCAGATATCAATGCTGAGGGAGATCTGAGTGGACGATGCGGACATCAATGCAGAGGGGGATCTGAATGGAGGATGCTGATATCAATGTAGAGTGAGATCTGAGTGGAGAATGCAGATATCAATGCAGAGGAACATCTGAGCAGAGGTAGAGCTGAGTGGAGGATGCAGATATCAATGCAGAGGCAGATCTGAGTGGTGGATGCGGATAACAATGCAGAGAGAGATCAGAGTGCACGATGTGAATATCAATGCAGAGGGTGATCTGAGTGGAGGATGCGGATATCAATGCCGAGGGAGATCTGAGTGGAGGATGCGGATATCAATGCAGAGGGATATCTGAGTGTAGGATCTGGATATCAATGCAGAGGGTGATCTGAGTGGAGGATGCGAATATCAATGCAGAGGGGGACTGAGTGGAGGATGCGAATATCAATGCAGAGGGGGATCTGAGTGGAGGATGTGAATATCAATGCAAAGGGGGATCTGAGTGGAGGATGCCGATATCAATGCAGAGGGAGATCTGAGTGGAAGACACGGATATCAATGCAGAGTGGGATCTGAGTGGAGGATGCGGATATCAATTCAGATGGAGATTGGAGTGCAGGGTGAGGATATCAATGCAGAGGAGGATTTGATTGGAGGATGCGGATATCAATGCCGAGGAAGATCTGAGTTCAGAATGCGGATATCAATGCAGAGGGGGATCTGAGTGTAGGATACGTATATCAATGCAGGAGGAGATCTGAGTGGAGGATGCGGATATCAATGCAGAGGGGGATCAGAGTGGCGGATGCGGATATCACTGCAGAGGGAGATCTGAGTGGAGGATGCGGATATCAATGCAGAGTGGGATCTGAGTGGAGGATGCGGATATCCGTGCAGAGGGAGATCTGAGAGGGCGATGCGGATATCAATGCAGAGGAACATCTGAGTGGAGAATGCGGATATCAATGCTGAGGGAGATCTGAGTGGAGAATGCGGACATCAATGCAGAAAGGGATCTGAATGGAGGATGCGGATATCATTGCAGAGGGAGATCTGAGTGGAGGATGCGAAGATCAATGCAGAGGGGGATCTGATTGGAGAATGCGGATATCAATGCAAAGGGGGATTTGAGTGGATGATGCGGATATCAATGCAGAGGGGGATCTGAGTGGAGGATGCGGATATCACTGCAGAGGGAGATCTGATTGGAGGATGCAGATATGAATGCAGAGACAGCTCTGAGTGGAGTATGCGGATATCAATGCAGAGGGTGATCTCAGTGGAGGATGCCGATATCAAAGCAGAGGGGGATCTCAGTGGAGGATGCGAATATCAACGCAGAGTGGGATCTGAAAGGAGGATGCGGATGTCAATGCAGAGGGATATCTAAGGGGAGGATGCGGATATCAATGCAGGGGGCGCTCTGAGTGGAGAATGCGGATATCAATGCACAGGGGGATGTGAGTGGAGGATGCGGATATCAATGCAGAGGGAGATATTAGTGCTGGATACGGATATCAATGCAGAGGGAGATCTGATTCGAGGATGCGGATATCAATGCAGAGAGAGATCTGAGTGCAGGATGCGGATATCAATGCAGACGGGGACCTGAGTGGAGATGCTGAAATCAATGCAGAGGGATATCTGAGTGGAGGATGCGGATATCAATGCAGAGGGGGATCTGAGGGGAGGATGCGGATATCAATGCAGAGGCAGATCTGAGTGGAGGATGTGGATATCAGTTTAGAGGGGGATCTGAGTGGAGGATGCGGATTTCAACGCAGAGGGGGATCTGAGTGGAGTACGCGGATATCAATGCAGAGGGAGATCTGAGTGGAGGGTGTGGATATCAATACAGAGGGAGGTCTGAGTGGAGGATGCGGATATCAATTCAGAGGGGGATCTAAGTGGAGGATGTAGATATGAATGCAGAGGGAGATCTGAGTGGAGAATGCGGATATCAATGCAGAGGGAGATCTGAGTGGAGTATGCGGATATCAATGCAGAGAGAGATCTGAGTGGAGGTTGCGGATATCAATGCAGAAGGATATCTGAGAGAACGATGCGGATATCAATGCAGAGGGAGATCGAAGTGGAGGATGCGAATATCAATGCAGAGGGAGATCTGACTGGAGGATGCGGATATCAATTCAGAGGGAAATCAGAGTTGAGGATGCGGATATCAATGCAGAGGGAGATCTGAGTGGAGAATGCAGATATCAATGCAGAGGTGGATTTGATTGCTGGATGCGGATATCAATGCAGAGGAAGATCTGAGTTCAGAATGCGGATATCAATGCAGAGGGGGATCTGAGTGGAGGTTGCGGATATGAATGCAGAGAGGGATCTGAGTGGTGGATGCGGATATCAATGCAGAGGGAGTTCTGAGTGGAGGATGCGAATATCAATGCAGAGGGGTATCGGAGTGGAGGATGCGGATATCAGTGCAGAGGGAGATCTGAGTGGAGGATACAGATATCAATGCAGAGTGTGTTCTGAGTGGAGGATGCGGATATCAGTGCAGAGGGAGATCTGAGAGGGGGATGTGGATATCAATGCAGAGGAACATCTGAGCAGAGATAGAGCTGAGTGGAGGATGCGAATATCAATGCAGAGGCAGATCTGAGTGGTGGATGCGGATAACAATGCAGAGAGAGATCTGAGTGCACGATGTGAATATCAATGCAGAGGGGATCTGAGTGGAGGATGCCGATATGAATGCAGAGGGAGATCTGAGTGGAAGACACGGATATCAATGCAGAATGGGATCTGAGTGGAGTTTGCGGATATCAATTCAGAAAGAGATTGGAGTGCAGGGTGAGGATATCAATGCAGAGGAGGATTTGATTGGAGGATGCGGATATCAATGCCGAGGAAGATCTGAGTTCAGAATGCGGATATCAATGCAGTGGGCGATCAGAGTGACGGATCCGGATATCAGTGCAGAGGGAGATCTGAGTGGAGGATGCGGATATCAATGCACAGGGGGATCTGAGTGGAGGATGCGGATATCAATGCAGAGGTTAATCTCAGTGGAGGATGCCGATATCAATGCAGAGGGCGATCTCAGTGGAGGATGCGAATATCAACGCAGAGGGGGATCTGAAAGGAGGATGCGGATATCAATGCAGAGGAATATCTGAGGGGAGGATGCGGATATCAATTCAGGGGGTGCTCTGAGTGGAGAATGCGGATATCAATGCAGAGGGGGATGTGAGTGGAGGATGCTGATATCAATGCAGAGGGAGATTTTAGTGCTGGATACGGATATCAATGCAGAAGGAGATCTTATTCGAGGATGCGGATATCAATGCAGAGAGAGATCTGAGTGTAGGATGCGGATATCAATGCAGAGGGGGACCTGAGTGGAGCTGCTGAAATCAATGAAGAGGGAAATCTGAGTCGAGGATGCAGATATGAATTCAGAGGGGGATCTGAGTGGAGGATGCGGATATCAATGCAGAGGGAGATCTGAGTGCAGGATGCGGATATCAATGCAGAGGGGGATCTGAGTGGAGGATGCGGATATCAATTCAGAGGGGGATCTGAGTGTAGGATGCAGATATCAATGCAGAAAGAGATCTGAGTGGAAGATGCAGATATCAATGCACAGTGCGATCTGAGTGGAGGATGCGGATATCAATGCAGAGGGGGATCTGAGTGAAGGGTGCGGATATGAATGCAGAGGGAGATCTGAATGTTGGAAGCGGATATCAATGCAGAGGGGGATCTGAGTAGGGGAAGCGGATATCAATGCAGAGGGGGATCTGAGTAGAGGATGTGGATATCAATGCAGAGGGGGATCTGAGTGGAGGATGCGGATATCAATGCAGAGGGGGATCTGAGTGGAGGATGCCGATATGAATGCAGAGGGAGATCTGAGTGGAAGACACGGATATCAATGCAGAGTGGGATCTGAGTGGAGTTTGCGGATATCAATTCAGAGGGAGATTGGAGTGCAGGGTGAGGATATCAATGCAGAGGATGTTTTGATTGGAGGATGCGGATATCAATGCCGAGGAAGATCTGAGTTCAGAATGCGGATATCAATGCAGAGGGTGATCAGAGTGGCGGATCCGGATATCAGTGCAGAGGGAGATCTGAGTGGAGGATGCGGATATAAATGCAGAGTGGGATATGAGTGGAGGATGCGGATATTAGTGCAGAGGGAGATCTGAGAGGGCGATGCGGATATCAATGCAGAGGAAAATCTGAGTGGAGAATGCGGACATCAATGCAGAGGGGGATCTGAATGGAGGATGCGGATATCATTGCAGAGGGGGATCTGATTGGAGGATGCAGATATCAATGCAGAGAGAGCTCTGAGTGGAGTATGCGGATATCAATGCAGAGGTTAATCTCAGTGGAGGATGCCGATATCAATTGAGAGGGCGATCTCAGTGGAGGATGCGAATATCAACGCAGAGGGGGATCTGAAAGGAGGATGCGGATATCAATGCAGAGGGATATCTGAGGGGAGGATGCGGATATCAATTCAGGGGGTGCTCTGAGTGGAGAATGCGGATATCAATGCAGAGGGGGATGTGAGTGGAGGATGCTGATATCAATGCAGAGGGAGATTTTAGTGCTGGATACGGATATCAATGCAGAGGGAGATCTTATTCGTGGATGCGGATATCAATGCAGAGAGATATCTGAGTGTAGGATGCGGATATCAATGCAGAGGGGGACCTGAGTGGAGATGCTGAAATCAATGAAGAGGGAAATCTCAGTCGAGGATGCAGATATCAATTCAGAGGGGGATCTGAGTGGAGGATGCGGATATCAATGCAGAGGGAGATCTGAGTGCAGGATGCGGATATCAATGCAGAGGGGGATCTGAGTGGAGGATGCGGATATCAATTCAGAGGGGGATCTGAGTGTAGGATGCAGATATCAATGCAGAAAGAGATCTGAGTGGAAGATGCAGATATCAATACACAGTGCGATCTGAGTGGAGGATGCGGATATCAATGCAGAGGGGGATCTGAGTGAAGGGTGCGGATATGAATGCAGAGGGAGATCTGAATGTTGGAAGCGGATATCAATGCAGAGGGGGATCTGAGTAGAGGAAGCGGATATCAATGCAGAGGGGGATCTGAGTAGAGGATGTGGATATCAATGCAGAGGGGGATCTGAGTGGAGGATGCGGATATCAATGCAGAGGGGAATCTGAGGGGAGGATGCGGATATCAATGCAGAGGCGGATCTGTGTGTAGGATGTGGATATCAATGTAGAGTGGGATCTGAGTGGAGGATGCGGATTTCAACGCAGAGGGGTATCTGAGTGGAGTATGCGGATATCAATGCAGAGGGAGATCTGAGCCGAGGGTGTGCATATCAATGCAGAAGGATATCTGAGTGGAGGATGCGGATATCAATGCAGACGGCGATCGGAGTGGAGGATGCGGATATCAATACAGAGGGAGGTCTGAGTGGAGGATGCGGATATCAATGCAGAGGGGGATCTGAGTGGAGGTTGCAGATATGAATGCAGAGGGAGATCTGAGTGGAGAATGCGGATATCAATGCAGAGTGAGATCTGAGTGGAGGATGCGGATATTAATACAGAGGGAGATCTGAGTGGAGGATGCGGATATCAATGCCGAGGGTGATCTCAGTGGAGGATGCCGATATCAATGCAGAGGGGGATTAGATTGGCGAATGCGGATATCTGTGCAGAGGGAGATCTGAGTGGAGGATGCGGATATCAATGCAGAGTGGGATCTGTGTGGAGGATGCGGATATCAGTGCAGAGGGAGATCTGAGAGGGGGATGTGGATATCAATGCAGAGGAACATCTGAGTGGAGGATGCGGATATCAATGCAGAGGGTCATCTGAGTGGAGGATGTGAAGATCAATGCAGAGGGGGATCTGAGTGGAGGATGCGGATAACAATGCAGAGGGAGATCTGAGAGGAGGATGCAGATATCAATGCAGAGAGAGCTCTGAGTGGAGTATGCGGATATCAATGCAGAGGGGGATCTCAGTGGAGAATGCCGATATCAACGCAGAGGGGGATCTGAGTTGAGGATTCGGATATCAATGCAGAGGGTGATTTCAGTGCAGGATGCGGATATCAATGCAGAGGGAGTTCTGACTGGAGGATGCGGATATCACTGCAGAGGGAGATCTGAGTGCAGGATGCGGATATCAATGCAAAGGGGGACCTTTGTCGAGATGCGGATATCAATGCAGAGGGAAATCTGAGTCGAGGTTTCGGATATCACTGCAGAGGCGGATCTGAGTGGAGGATACGGATATCAATGCAGAAAGAGATCTGAGCGGAAGGTGCAGATATCAATGCAGAGTGGGTTCTGAGTGGAGGATGCAGATATTAATACAGAGGGAGATCTGAGGTGAGGATGCCGATATCAATGCCGAGGGTGATCTCAGTGGAGGATGCCGATATCAATGCAGAGGGGGATCTCAGTGGAGGATGCGAATATCAACGCAGAGGGGGATCTGAAAGGAGGATGCGGATATCAATGCAGAGGGATATCTGAGGGGAGGATGCGGATATCAATGCAGGGGGCGCTCTGAGTGGAGAATGCGGATATCAATGCACAGGGGGATGTGAGTGGAGGATGCGGATATCAATGCAGAGGGAGATCTGAGTGCAGGATGCGGATATCAATGCAGAGGGGGATCTGAGTGGAGGATGCGGATATCAATTCAGAGGGGGATGTGAGTGGAGGATGCGGATATCAATGCAGAAAGAGATCTGAGTGGAAGATGCAGATATCAATGCACAGTGCGATCTGAGTGGAGGATGCGGATATCAATGCAGAGGGGGATCTGAGTGGAGGGTGCGGATATGAATGCAGAGGGAGATCTGAATGGTGGAAGCGGATATCAATGCAGAGGGGGATCTGAGTAGAGGAAGCAGATATCAAAGCAGAGGGTGATCTGAGTAGTGGATGTGGATATCAATGCAGAGGGGGATCTGAGTGGAGGATGCGGATATCAATGCAGAGGGGGATCTGAGGGGAGGATGCGGATATCAATGCAGAGGCGGATCTGAATGTATGATGTGGATATCAATGTAGAGTGGGATCTGAGTGGAGGATGCGGATTTCAACGCAGAGGGGTATCTGAGTGGAGTATGCGGATATCAATGCAGAGGGAGATCTCAGCCGAGGATGTGCATATCAATACAGAAGGATAACTGAGTGGAGGATGCGGATATCAATGCAGACGGGGATCGGAGTGGAGGATGCGGATATCAATACAGAGGGAGGTCTGAGTGGAGGATGCGTATATCAATGCAGAGGGGGATCTCAGTGGAGGATGCAGATATGAATGCAGAGGGAGATCTGAGTGGAGAATGCGGATATCAATGCAGAGGGAGATCTGAGTGGAGGATGCGGATATCAATGCAGAGGGAGATCTGAGTGGAGGTTGCGGATATCAATGCAGAAGGATATCTGAGTGGAGGATGCGGATATCAATGCAGAGGGCGATCAGATTGGCGAATGCGGATATCTGTGCAGAGGGAGATCTGAGTGGAGGATGCGGATATCACTGCAGAGTGGGATCTGTGTGGAGGATGCGGATATCTGTGCAGAGGGAGATCTGAGAGGGGGATGTGGATATCAATGCAGAGGAACATCTGAGTGGAGGATGCGTATATGAATGCAGAGGGACATCTGAGTGGAGGATGCGAAGATCAATGCAGAGGGTGATTTGAGTGGATGATGCGGATATCAATGCAGAGGGGGATCTGAGTGGAGGATGCGGATATCAATGCAGAGGGAGATCTGAGAGGAGGATGCAGATATCAATGCAGAGAGAGCTCTGAGTGGAGTATGCGGATATCAATGCAGAGGGGGATCTCAATGGAGAATGCCGATATCAGCGCAGAGGGGGATCTGAGTTGAGGATGCGGATATCAATGCAGAGGAAGATTTTAGTGCAGGATGCGGATATCAATGCATAGGGATTTCTGACTGGTGGATGCGGATATCACTGCAGAGGGAGATCTGAGTGCAGGATGCGGATATCAATGCAAAGGGGCACCTTTGTCGAGATGCGGATATCAATGCAGAGGGAAATCTGAGTCGAGGTTTCGGATATCACTGCAGAGGCGGATCTGAGTGGAGGATGCGGATATCAATGCAGAAAGAGATCTGAGCGGAAGGTGCAGATATCAATGCAGAGGGGGATCTGAGTGGAGGATGCGGATAGCAATGCAGAGGGGGATCTGAGTGGAGGATGCGGATCTCAATGCAGAGGGGGATCTGAGTGAAGGATGCGGATATCAATGCACAGGGGGATCTGAGTGGAGGATGCGGATATCAATGCACAGGGGGATCTGAGTGGAGGATGCAGATATCAATGCAGAAGGACATGTGAGTGCAGGATGCGGATATCAATACAGAGGGAGATCGAAGTGGAGAATGCCGATATCAATGCAGAGGGTGATCTGAGTGGAGGATGCGGATATCAATGCAGAGGGAGGTCTGAGTGGAGGATGCGGATATCAATGCAGAGGGGGATCTGAGTAGAGGATGTGGATATCAATGCAGAGGGAGATCTGAGTGGAGGATGCGGATATCAGTGCAGAGGGGGATCTGAGTGGAGGATGCGGATATCAATTGAGGGAGACTGGAGTGTAGTATGCGGATATCAATGCAGAGGTGTATTTGATTGCTGGATGCGGATATCAATGCAGAGGGGGAACTGAGTTGAGGGTGTGCATATCAATGCAGAAGGATATCTGAGTGGAGGATTCGAATATCAATGCAGACGGGGATTTGAGTGGAGAATGCGGATATCAATGCAGAAGGACATCTGAGTGCAGGATGCGGATATCAATGCTGAGGGAGATCTGAGTGGAAGATGCGGACATCAATGCAGAGGGGGATCTGAATGGAGGATGCTGATATCAATGCAGAGTGAGATCTGAGTGGAGAATGCAGATATCAATGCAGAGGAACATCTGAGCAGAGGTAGAGCTGAGTGGAGGATGCGAATATCAATGCAGAGGGGGATCTGAGTGGAGGATGCCGATATCAATGCAGAGGGAGATCTGAGTGGAAGACACGGATATCAATGCAGAGTGGGATCTGAGTGGAGGATGCGGATATCAATTCAGAGGGAGATTGGAGTGCAGGGTGAGGATATCAATGCAGAGGAGGATTTGATTGGAGGATGCGGATATCAATGCAGAGGGTGATCTGAGTGTAGGATGCGTATATCAATGCAGGAGGAGATCTGAGTGGAGGATGCAGATATCAATGCAGAGGGTGATCAGAGTGGCGGATGCGAATATCAGTGCAGAGGAAGATCTGAGTGGAGGATGCGGATATCAATGCAGAGTGCGATCTGAGTGGAGGATGCGGATATCATTGCAGAGGGAGATCTGAGTGGAGGATACGGATATCAATGCAGAGGGGGATCTGAGTGTAGGATGCGTATATCAATGCAGGAGGAGATCTGAGTGGAGGATGCGGATATCAATGCAGAGGGGGATCAGAGTGTCGGATGAGGATATCAGTGCAGAGGGAGATCTGAGTGGAGGATGCGGATATCAATGCAGAGTGGGATCTGAATGGAGGATGCGGATATCCGTGCAGAGGGATATCTGAGAGGGCGATGCGGATATCAATGCAGAGGAACATCTGAGTGGAGGATGCGGATATGAATGCTGAGGGAGATCTGAGTGGAGAATGCGGACATCAATGCAGAGGGGGATCTGAGTGGAGAATGCGGATATCAATGCAGAGGGAGATCTGAGTGGAGGATGCGGATATCAATGCAGAGGGAGATCTGAGTGGAGGATGCGGATATCAATGCAGAGGGAGATCTGAGCTGAGGGTGTGCATATCAATGCAGAAGGATATCTGAGTGGAGGATGCGGATATCAATGCAGACGGGGATCGGAGTGGAGGATGCGGATATCAATACAGAGGGAGGTCTGAGTGGAGGATGCGGATATCAATGCAGAGGGGGATCTGAGTGGAGGATGTAGATATGAATGCAGAGGGAGATCTGAGTGGAGAATGCGGATATCAATGGAGAGGGAGATCTGAGTGGAGGATGCGGATATCAATGCAGAGGGAGATCTGAGTGGAGGTTGTGGATATGAATGCAGAAGGATAACTGAGTGGATGATGCGGATATCAATGCAGGGGGTGATCTGAGTGGAGGATGCGTATATCAATGCAGAGGGGGATCAGAATGGAGGATGCGGATATCAATGCAGAGGGAGATCTGAGTGGGGGTTGCGGATATCAGTGCAGAAGGATATCTGAGTGCAGGATGCGGATATCAATGCAGGGGGTGATCTGAGTGGAGGATGCGGATATCAATGCAGAGGGGGATCTGAGGGGAGGATGCAGATATCAATGCAGAGGGAGATTTGATTGGAGGATGCGGATATCAATGCAGAGTGGGATCTGAGTGAAGTATGCGGATATCAATGCAGATGGGGATCTGAGTGGAGGATGCGGATGTCAATCCAGAGTGGATCAGAGAGGAGGATGCGGACATCAGTGCAGAGGGATATCTGAGTGTAGGATCTGGATATCAATGCAGAGGGTGATCTGAGTGGAGGATGCGAATATCAATGCAGAGGGGGACTGAGTGGAGGATGCGGATATCATTGCAGAGGGAGATCTGAGTGGAGGATGCGAAGATCAATGCAGAGGGAGATCTGATTGGAGAATGCGGATATCAATGCAAAGGGGGATTTGAGTGGATGATGCGGATATCAATGCAGAGGGGGATCTGAGTGGAGGATGCGGATATCACTGCAGAGGGAGATCTGATTGGACGATGCAGATATCAATGCAGAGAGAGCTCTGAGTGGAGTATGCGGATATCAATGCAGAGGGTGAACTCAGTGGAGGATGCCGATATCAATGCAGAGGGGGATCTCAGTGGAGGATGCGAATATCAACGCAGAGGGGGATCTGAAAGGAGGATGCGGATATCAATGCAGAGGGATATCTGAGGGGAGGATGCGGATATCAATGCAGGGGGCGCTCTGAGTGGAGAATGTGGATATCAATGCACAGGGGGATGTGAGTGGAGGATGTGGATATCAATGCAGAGTGAGATTTTAGTTTTGGATACGGATATCAATGCAGAGGGGTATCTGAGTGGAGGATGCGGATGTCAATGCAGAGGGAGATCTGAGTGGAGGATGCGGATATCAATGCACAGGGGGATCTGAGTGGAGGATGCGGATATCAATGCAGAGGGGGATCTGAGTGGAGGATGCGGATATCAATGCACAGGGGAATCTGAGTAGAGGATGCGGATATCAATGCAGAAGGAGATCTGAGTGCAGGATGCGGATATCAATGCAGAGGGAGATCGAAGTGGAGGATGCGAATATCAATGCAGAAGGAGATCTGGCTGGAGGATGCAGATATCAATTCAGAGAGAAATCAGAGTTGAGGATGCGGATATCAATGCAGAGGGAGATCTGAGTGGAGAATGCGGATATCAATGCAGAGGGAGATCTGAGTGGAGGATGCGGATATCAATGCAGAGGGAGATCTGAGTGGAGGATGCGGATATCAATGCAGAGGGAGATGTGAGCCGAGGGTGTGCATATCAATGCAGAAGGATATCTGAGTGGAGGATGCGGATATCAATGCAGACGGGGATCGGAGTGGAGGATGCAGATATCAATACAGAGGGAGGTCTGAGTGGAGGATGCGGATATCAATGCAGAGGGGGATCTGAGTGGAGGATGCAGATATGAATGCAGAGGGAGATCTGAGTGGAGAATGCGGATATCAATGCAGAGGGAGATCTGAGTGGAGGATGCGGATATCAATGCAGAGGGAGATCTGAGTGGAGGTTGCGGATATCAATGCAGAAGGATATCTGAGTGGATGATGCGGATATCAATGCAGGGGGTGATCTGAGTGGAGGATGCGGATATCAATGCAGAGGAGGATCAGAATGGAGGATGCAGATATCAATGCAGAGGGAGATCTGAGTGGGGTTTGCGGATATCAGTGCAGAAGGATATCTGAGTGCAGGATGCGGATATCAATGCAGGGGGTGACCTGAGTGGAGGATGCGGATATCAATGCAGAGGGGGATCTGAGGGGAGGATGCGGATATCAATGCAGAGGGAGATTTGATTGGAGGATGCGGATATCAATGCAGAGTGGGATCTGAGTGAAGTATGCGGATATCAATGCAGAGGGGGATCTGAGTGGAGGATGCGGATGTCAATCCAGAGTGGATCGGAGAGGAGGATGCGGACATCAATGCTCAGGGATATCTGAGTGTAGGATCTGGATATCAATGCAGAGGGTGATCTGAGTGGAGGATGCGAATATCAATGCAGAGGGTGACTGAGTGGAGGATGCGAATATCAATGCAGAGGGGGATCTGAGTGGAGGATGCGAATATCAATGCAGAGGGGGATCTGAGTGGAGGATGCCGATATCAATGCAGAGGGAGATCTGAGTGGAAGACACGGATATCAATGCAGAGTGGGATCTGAGTGGAGGATGCGGATATCAATTCAGAGGGAGATTGGAGTGCAGGGTGAGGATATCAATGCAGTGGAGGATTTGATTGGAGGATGCGGATATCAATGCCGAGGAAGATCTGAGTTCAGAATGCGGATATCAATGCAGAGGGGGATCTGAGTGTAGGATGCGTATATCAATGTAGGAGGAGATCTGAGTGGAGGATGCGGATATCAATGCAGAGGGTGATCAGAGTGGCGGATGCGGATATCAGTGCAGAAGAAGATCTGAGTGGAGGATGCGGATATCAATGCAGAGTGGGATCTGAGTGGAGGATGCGGATATCCGTGCAGAGGGAGATCTGAGAGGGCTTTGCGGATATCAATGCAGAGGAACATCTGAGTGGAGGATGCGGATATCAATGCTGAGGGAGATCTGAGTGGAGAATGCGGACATCAATGCAGAGGGGGATCTGAATGGAGGATGCGGATATCATTGCAGAGGGAGATCTGAGTGGAGGATGCGAAGATCAATGCAGAGGAGGATCTGATTGGAGAATGCGGATATCAATGCAAAGGGGGATTTGAGTGGATGATGCGGATATCAATGCATGGGGGATCTGAGTGGAGGATGCGGATATCACTGCAGAGGGAGATCTGATTGGACGATGCAGATATCAATGCAGAGAGAGCTCTGAGTGGAGTATGCGGATATCAATGCAGAGGGTGATCTCAGTGGAGGATGCCGATATCAATGCAGAGGGGGATCTCAGTGGAGGATGCGAATATCAACGCAGAGGGGGATCTGAAAGGAGGATGCGGATATCAATGCAGAGGGATATCTGAGGGGAGGATGCGGATATCAATGCAGGGGGCGCTCTGAGTGGAGAATGCGGATATCAATGCACAGGGGGATGTGAGTGGAGGATGCGGATGTCAATGCAGAGGGAGATCTGAGTAGAGGATGCGGATATCAATGCACAGGGGGATCTGAGTGGAGGATGCGGATATCAATGCAGAGGGGAATCTGAGTGGAGGATGCGGATCTCAATGCAGAGGGGGATCTGAGTGAAGGATGCGGATATCAATGCACAGGGGGATCTGAGTGGAGGATGCGGATATCAATGCAGAAGGAGATCTGAGTGCAGGATGCGGATATCAATGCAGAGGGAGATCGAAGTGGAGGATGCGAATATCAATGCAGAGGGAGATCTGGCTGGAGGATGCAGATATCAATTCAGAGGGAAATCAGAGTTGAGGATGCAGATATCAATGCAGAGGGAGATCTGAGTGGAGAAGGCGGATATCAATGCAGAGGGAGATCTGAGTGGAGGATGCGGATATGAATGCAGAGGGAGATCTGAGTGGAGGTTGCGGATATCAATGCAGAAGGATATCTGAGTGGATGATGCGGATATCAATGCAGGGGGTGATCTGAGTGGAGGATGCGGATATCTGTGCAGAGGGGGATCAGAGTGGAGGATGCGGATATCAATGCAGAGGGAGATCTGAGTGGAGGTTGCGGATATCAGTGCAGAAGGATATCTGAGTGCAGGATGCGGATATCAATGCAGGGGGTGATCTGAGTGGAGGATGCGGATATCAATGCAGAGGGGGATCTGAGTGGAGGATGCGGATATCAATGCAGAGGGAGATTTGATTGGAGGATGCGGATATCAATGCAGAGTGGGATCTGAGTGAAGTATGCGGATATCAATGCAGAGGGGGATCTGTGTGGAGGATGCAGATGTCAATCCAGAGTGGATCGGAGAGAAGGATGCGGACATCAATTCAGAGGGGGATCTGTGTCGAGGATGCGGATATCAATGCAGAAGGAGATCTGAATGCAGGATGCGGATATCAATGCAGAGGGAGATCGAAGTGGAGGATGCGAATATCAATGCAGAGGAAATCTGAGTGGAGGATGCGGATATCAATGCAGAGGGAAATCAGAGTGTAGGATGCGGATATCAATGCAGAGGGAGATCTGAGTGGAGGATGTGGATATCAATGCAGAGAGAGATCTTAGTGGAGGATGCGGATATTAATGCAGAGGGACATCTGAGTGGTGGATGCGGATATCAATGCAGAGTGGGATCTGTGTGGAGGATGCGGATATCCGTGCAGAGGGAGATCTGAGAGGGGGATGTGGATATCAATGCAGAGGAACATCTGAGTGGAGGATGCGGATATCAATGCAGAGGGAGATCTGAGTGGAGGATGCGAAGATCAATGCAGAGGGTGATTTGAGTGGATAATGCGGATGTCAATGCAGAGGGGGATCTGAGTCGAGGATGTGGATATCAATGCAGAGGGAGATATGAGAGGAGGATGCAGATATCAATGCAGAGAGAGCTCTGAGTGGAGTATGCGGATATCAATGCAGAGGGGGATCTCAGTGGAGAATGCCGATATCAATGCAGAGGGGGATCTCAGTGGAGGATGCGAATATCAACGCAGAGGGGGATCTTAGTTGAGGATGCGGATTTCAACGCAGACGGGGAACTGAGTGGAGGGTGTGCATATCAATGCAGAAGGATATCTGAGTGGAGGATGCGGATATCAATGCAGATGGGGATTTGAGTGGAGAATGCGGATATCAATGCAGAGGAGATCTGAGTGGAGAATGCGGATATCAATGCAGAGGGAGATCTGAGTGGAGGGTGCGGATATCAATGCAGGGGGTGATCTTAGTGGAGGATGCGGCATCAATGCAGAGGGGGATCTGAGTGGAGGATGCGGATATCAATGCAGAGGGAGATTTTAGTGCAGGATGCGGATATCAATGCAGAGGGAGATCTGATTGGACGATGCGGATATCACTGCAGAGGGAGATGAGTGCAGGATGCGGATATCAATGCAGAGGGGGACCTGACTCGAGATGCGGATATCAATACAGAGGGAAATCTGAGTCGAGTTTTCGGATATCACTGCAGAGGCGGATCTGAGTGGAGGATGCGAATATCAATGCAGAAAGAGATCTGAGCGGAAGATGCAGATATCAATGCAGAGGGGGATCTGAGTGGAGGATGTGGATATCAATGCAGATGGGGATCTGAGTGGAGGATGCGGATCTCAATGCAGAGGGGGATCTCAGTGAAGGTTGCGGATATCTATGCGCAGTGGGATCTGAGTGGAGGATGCGGATATCAATGCAGAAGGAGATCAGAGTGCAGGATGCGGATATCAATGCAGAGGGAGATCGAAGTGGAGGATGCGAATATCAATGCAGAGGGAGATCTGACTGGAGGATGCGGATATCAATTCAGAGGGAAATCAGAGTTGAGGATGCGGATATCAATGCAGAGGGAGATCTGAGTGGAGGATGCGGATATCAAAGCAGAGGGAGATCTGAGTGGAGGATGCGGATATCAATGCAGAGGGGGATCTGAGTAGAGGATGTGGATATCAATGCAAAGGGAGATCTGAGTGGAGGATGCGGATAGTAGTGCAGAGGGGGATCTGAGTGGAGGATGCAGATATCAATTGAGGGAGACTGGAGTGTAGTATGCGGATATCAATGCAGAGGTGGATTTGATTGCTGGATGCGGATATCAATGCAGAGGAAGATCTGAGTTCAGAATGCGGATATCAATGCAGAGGGGGATCTGAGTGGAGGTTGCGGATATAAATGCAGAGAGGGATCTGAGTGGTGAATGCGGATATCAATGCAGAGTGTGTTCTGAGTGGAGGATGCGGATATCAGTGCAGAGGGAGATCTGAGAGGGGGATGCAGATATCAATGCGGAGGAACATCTGAGTGGAGGATGCGGATATCAATGCTGAGGGAGATCTGAGTGGACGATGCGGACATCAATGCAGAGGGGGATCTGAATGGAGGATGCTGATATCAATGCAGAGTGAGATCTGAGTGGAGAATGCAGATATCAATGCAGAGGAACATCTGAGCAGAGGTAGAGCTGAGTGGAGGATGCGAATATCAATGCAGAGGCAGATCTGAGTGGTGGATGTGGATAACAATGCACAGAGAGATCTGAGTGCACGATGTGAATATCAATGCAGAGGGTGATCTGAATGGAGAATGCAGATATTAAAGCAGAGGAGATCTGAGTGGAGGATGCGGATATCAATGCCGAGGGAGATCTGAGTGGAGGATGCGGATATCAATGCAGAGGGATATCTGAGTGTAGGATCTGGATATCAATGCAGAGGGTGATCTGAGTGGAGGATGCGAATATTAATGCAGAGGGGGACTGAGTGGAGGATGGGAATATCAATGCAGAGGGGGATCTGAGTGGAGGATGCGAATATCAATGCAGAGGGGGATCTGACTGGAGGATGCCGATATCAATGCAGGGGGAGATCTGAGTGGAAGACACGGATATCAAAGCAGAGTGGGATCTGAGTGGAGGATGCGGATATCAATTCAGAGGGGGATTGGAGTGCAGGGTGAGGATATCAATGAAGAGGAGGATTTGATTGGAGGATGCGGATATCAATGCCGAGGAAGATCTGAGTTCAGAAATCGGATATCAATGCAGAGGGGGTTCTGAGTGTAGGATGCGTATATCAATGCAGGAGGATATCTGAGTGGAGGATGCGGATATCAATGCAGAGGGGGATCAGAGTGGCGGAAGCGGATATCAGTGCAGAGGAAGATCTGAGTGGAGGATGCGGATATCAATGCAGAGTGGGATCTGAGTGGAGGATGCGGTTATCCGTGCAGAGGGAGGTCTGAGAGGGCGATGCGGATATCAATGCAGAGGAACATCTGAGTGGAGGATGCGGATATCAATGCTGAGGGAGATCTGAGTGGAGAATGCGGACATCGATGCAGAGGGGGATCTGAATGGAGGATGCGGATATCATTGGAGATGGAGATCTGAGTGGAGGATGCGAAGATCAATGCAGAGGAGGATCTGATTGGAGAATGCGGATATCAATGCGAAGGGGGATTTGAGTGGATGATGCGGATATGAATGCAGAGGGGGATCTGAGTGGAGGATGCAGATATCACTGCAGAGGGAGATCTGATTGGACGATGCAGATATCAATGCAGAGAGAGCTCTGAGTGGAGTATGCAGATATCAATGCAGAGGGTGATCTCAGTGGAGGATGCGAATATCAACGCAGAGGGGGATCTGAAAGGAGGATGCGGATATCAATGCAGAGGGATATCTGAGGGGAGGATGCGGATATCAATGCAGAGGGAGATTTTAGTGCTGGATACGGATATCAATGCAGAGGGGTATCTGAGTGGAGGATGCGGATGTCAATGCAGAGGGAGATTTTAGTGCTGGATACGGATATCAATGCAGAGGGGTATCTGAGTGGAGGATGCGGATGTCAATGCAGAGGGAGATCTGAGTTGAGGATGCGGATATCAATGCAGAGGGGGACCTGAGTCGAGATGCGGATATCAAAGCAGAGGGAAATCTCAGTCGAGGTTTCGGATATCACTGCAGAGGTGGATCTGAGTGGAGGATGCAGATATCAATGCAGAAAGAGATCTGAGCGGAAGATGCAGATATCAATGCAGAGGGGCATCTGAGTGGAGGATGCGGATATCAATGCAGAGGGAGATCTGAGTGGAGGATGCGAAGATCAATGCAGAGGGTGATTTGAGTGGATGATGCGGATATCAATGCAGAGGGAGATTTTACTGCAGGATGCGGATATCAATGCAGAGGGAGATCTGATTGGAGGATGCGGATATCACTGCAGAGGGAGATCTGAGTGCAGGATGCGGATATCAGTGCAGAGGGGGACCTGAGTCGAGATGCGGATATCAATGCAGAGGGAAATCTGAGTCGAGGTTTCGGATATCACTGCAGAGGCGGATCTGAGTGGAGGATGCGGATATCAATGCAGAAAGAGATCTGAGCGGAAGATGCAGATATCAATGCAGAGGGGGATCTGAGTGGAGGATGCGGATATCAATGCAGATGGGGATCTGAGTGGAGGATGCGGATATCAATGCTGAGGGAGATCTGAGTGGACGATGCGGACATCAATGCAGACGGGGATCTGAATGGTGGATGCGGATAACAATGCAGAGGAACATCTGAGCAGAGGTAGAGCTGAGTGGAGGATGCGAATATCAATGCAGAGGCAGATCTGAGTGATGGATGTGGATAACAATGCAGAGAGAGATCTGAGTGCACGATGTGAATATCAATGCAGAGTGTGATCTGATGGAGAATGCAGATATTAAAGCAGAGGGAGATCTGAGTGGAGGATGCGGATATCAATGCCGAGGGAGATCTGAGTGGAGGATGCGGATATCAATGCAGAGGGATATCTGAGTGTAGGATCTGGATATCAATGCAGAGGGTGATCTGAGTGGAGGATGCGAATATCAATGCAGAGGGGGACTGAGTGGAGGATGGGAATATCAATGCAGAGGGGGATCTGAGTGGAGGATGCGAATATCAATGCAGAGGGGGATCTGAGTGGAGGATGCCGATATCAATGCAGAGGGAGATCTGAGTGGAAGACACGGATATCAAAGCAGAGTGGGATCTGAGTGGAGGATGCGGATATCAATTCAGAGGGGGATTGGAGTGCTGGATACGGATATCAATGCAGAGGGGTATCTGAGTGGACGATGCGGATGTCAATTCAGAGGGAGATCTGAGTGGAGGATGCGGATATCAATGCACAGGGGTATCTGAGTGGAGGATGCGGATATCAATACAGAGGGAGATTTGATTGGAGGATGCGGATATCAATGCAGAGGGGGACCTGAGTCGAGATGCGGATATCAATGCAGACGGAAATCTCAGTCGAGGTTTCGGATATCACTGCAGAGGTGGATCTGAGTGGAGGATGCGGATATCAATGCAGAAAGAGATCTGAGTGGAAGATGCAGATATCAATGCAGAGGGGGATCTGAGTGGAGGATGCGGATATCAATGCAGAGGGGGATCTGAGTGGAGGATGCGGATCTCAATGCAGAGGGTGATCTGAGTGAAGGATGCGGATATCAATGCACAGGGGGGATCTGAGTGGAGGATGCAGATATCAATGCAGAAGGAGATCTGATTGCAGGATGCGGATATCAATGCAGAGGGAGATCGAAGTGGAGGATGTGAATATCAATGCAGAGGGAGATCTGGCTGGAGGATGCGGATATCAATTCAGAGGGAAATCAGAGTTGAGGATGCGGATATCAATGCAGAGGGAGATCTGAGTGGAGAATGCGGATATCAATGCAGACTGAGATCTGAGTGGAGGATGCGGATATCAATGCAGAGGGAGATCTGAGTGGAGGATGCGGATATCAATGCAGAGGGGGATCGGAGTGGAAGACACGGATATCAAAGCAGAGTGGGATCTGAGTGGAGGATGCGGATATCAATTCAGAGGGGGATTGGAGTGCAGGGTGAGGATATCAATGCAGAGGAGGATTTGATTGGAGGATGCGGATATCAATGCCGAGGAAGATCTGAGTTCAGAATGCGGATATCAATGCAGAGGGGGATCAGAGTGGCGGAAGCGGATATCAGTGCAGAGGAAGATCTGAGTGGAGGATGCGGATATCAATGCAGAGTGGGATCTGAGTGGAGGATGCGGATATCCGTGCAGAGGGAGGTCTGAGAGGGCGATGCGGATATCAATGCAGAGGAACATCTGAGTGGAGGATGCGGATATCAATGCTGAGGGAGATCTGAGTGGAGAATGCGGACATCAATGCAGAAGGGGATCTGAATGGAGGATGCGAATATCATTGGAGAGGGAGATCTGAGTGGAGGATGCGAAGATCAATGCAAAGGAGGATCTGATTGGAGAATGCGGATATCAATGCGAAGGGGGATTTGAGTGGATGATGCGGATATGAATGCAGAGGGGGATCTGAGTGGAGGATGCGGATATCACTGCAGAGGGAGATCTCATTGGCGATGCAGATATCAATGCAGAGAGAGCTCTGAGTGGAGTATGCGGATATCAATGCAGAGGGTGATCTCAGTGGAGGATGCCGATATCAATGCAGAGGGGGATCTCAGTGGAGGATGCGAATATCAACGCAGAGGGGGATCTGAAAGGAGGATGCGGATATCAATGCAGAGGGATATCTGAGGGGAGGATGCGGATATCAATGCAGGGAGCGTTCTGAGTGGAGAATGCGGATATCAATGCAGAGGGAGATTTTAGTGCTGGATACGGATATCAATGCAGAGGGGTATCTGAGTGGAGGATGCGGATGTCAATTCCGAGGGAGATCTGAGTGGAGGATGCGGATATCAATGCACAGGGGTATCTGAGTGGAGGATGCGGATATCAATACAGAGGGAGATTTGATTGGAGGATGCGGATATCAATGCAGAGGGGGACCTGAGTCGAGATGCGGATATCAATGCAGACGGAAATCTCAGTCGAGGTTTCGGATATCACTGCAGAGGTGGATCTGAGTGGAGGATGCGGATATCAATGCAGAAAGAGATCTGAGTGGAAGATGCAGATATCAATGCAGAGGGGGATCTGAGTGGAGGATTCGGATATCAATGCAGAGGGGGATCTGAGTGGAGGATGCGGATCTCAATGCAGAGGGTGATCTGAGTGAAGGATGCGGATATCAATGCACAGGGGGGATCTGAGTGGAGGATGCAGATATCAATGCAGAAGGAGATCTGAGTGCAGGATGCGGATATCAATGCAGAGGGAGATCGAAGTGGAGGATGCGAATATCAATGCAGAGGGAGATCTGGCTGGAGGATGCGGATATCAATTCAGAGGGAAATCAGAGTTGAGGGTGCGGATATCAATGCAGAGGGAGATCTGAGTGGAGAATGCGGATATCAATGCAGACTGAGATCTGAGTGGAGGATGCGGATATCAATGCAGAGGGAGATCTGAGTGGAGGATGCGGATATCAATGCAGAGGGGGATCGGAGTGGAAGATGTGGATATCAATGCAGAGGGAGATCAGATTGGAGGATGCGGATATCAATGCAGAGGGGGATCTGAGTGGAGGATGCGGATATCAATTGAGGGAGACTGGAGTGCAGTGTGCGGATATAAATGCAGATGTGGATTTGATTGCTGGATGCGGATATCAATTCAGAGGAAGACCTGAGTTCAGAATGCGGATATCAATGCAGAGGGGGATCTGAGTGGAGGTTGCGGATATAAATGCAGAGAGGGATCTGAGTGGTGGCTGCGGATATCAATGCAGAGGGAGATCTGAGTGGAGGATGCGAATATCAATGCAGAGGGGTATCAGAGTGGAGGTGCGGATATCAGTGCAGAGGGAGATCTGAGTGGAGGATGCGGATATCAATGCAGAGTGGGTTCTGAGTGGAGGATGCGGATATCAGTGCAGAGGAACATCTGAGTGGAGGATGCGGATATCAATGCTGAGGGAGATCTGAGTGGACGATGCGGACATCAATGCAGAGGGCGATCTGAATGTAGGATGCTGATATCAATGCAGAGTGAGATCTGAGTGGAGAATGCAGATATCAATGCAGAGGAACATCTGAGCAGAGGTAGAGCTGAGTGGAGGATGCGGATATCAATGCAGAGGGATATCTGAGGGTAGGATCTGGATATCAATGCAAAGGGGGATTTGAGTGGATGATGCGGATATCAATGCAGAGGGGGATCTGAGTGGAGGATGCGTATATTACTGCTGAGGGAGATCTGATTGGAGGATGCAGATATCAATGCAGAGAGAGCTCTGAGTGGAGTATGCCGATATCAATGCAGAGGGGGATCTCAGTGGAGGATGCGAATATCAACGCAGAGGGGGATCTGAAAGGAGGATGAAAATATCAATGCAGAGGGATATCTAAAAGGAGGATGCGGATATCAATGCAGGGGGCGCTCTGAGTGGAGAATGCGGACTTCAATGCCCAGGGGGATGTGAGTGGAGGATGCAGATATCAATTCAGAGGGAGATTGGAGTGCAGGGTGAGGATATCAATGCAGAGGAGGATTTGATTGGAGGATGCGGATATCAATGCCGAGGAAGATCTGAGTTCAGAATGCGGATATCAATGCAGAGGGGGATCTGAGTGTAGGATGCGTATATCAATGCAGGAGGAGATCTGAGTGGAGGATGCGGATATCAATGCAGAGGGGGATCAGAGTGGCGGATGCGGATATCAGTGCAGAGGGAGATCTGAGTGGAGGATGCGGATATCAATGCAGAGTGGGATCTGAGTGGAGGATGCGGATATCCGTGCAGAGGGAGATCTGAGAGGGCGATGCGGATATCAATGCAGAGGAACATCTGAGTGGAGGATGCGGATATCAATGCTGAGGGGGATCTGAATGGAGGATGTGGATATCATTGCAGAGGGAGATCTGAGTGGAGGATGCAAAGATCAATGCAGAGGGGGATCTGATTGGAGAATGCGGATATCAATGCAAAGGGGGATTTGAGTGGATGATGCGGATATCAATGCAGAGGGGGATCTGAGTGGAGGATGCGGATATCACTGCAGAGGGAGATCTGATTGGAGGATGCAGATATCAATACAGAGAGAGCTCTGAGTGGAGTATGCGGATATCAATGCAGAGGGTGATCTCAGTGGAGGATGCCGATATCAATGCAGAGGGGGATCTGAAAGGAGGATGCGGATATCAATGCAGAGGGATATCTGAGGGGAAGATGCAGATATCAATGCAGGGGGCGCTCTGAGTGGAGAATGCGGATATCAATGCCCAGGGGGATGTGAGTGGAGGATGCGGATATCAATGCAGAGGGAGATCTTAGCGCTGGATACGGATATCAATGCAGAGGGAGATCTGATTCGAGGATGCGGATATCAATGCAGAGGGAGATCTGAGTGCAGGATGCGGATATCAATGCAGAGGGGGACCTGAGTGGATATGCTGATATCAATGCAGAGGGAAATCTGAGTCGAGGATGCAGATATCAATTCAGAGGGGGATCTGAGTGGAGGATGTGGATATCAATGCAGAAAGAGATCTGAGTGGAAGATGCAGATATCAATGCACAGTGCGATCTGAGTGGAGGATGCGGATATCAATGCAGAGGGGGATCTGAGTGGAGGCTGCGGATATGAATGCAGAGGGAGATCTGAATGGTGGAAGCGGATATCAATGCAGAGGGGATCTGAGTAGAGGAAGCGGATGTCAATGCAGAGGGGGATCGGAGTAGAGGATGCGTATATCAATGCAGAGGGGGATCTGAGTGGAGGATGCAGATATCAATGCAGAGGGGGATCTGAGGGGAGGATGCGGATATCAATGCAGAGGCGGATCTGAGTGGAGGATGTGGATATCAATGTAGAGGGGGATCTGTGTGGAGAATGCGGATTTCAACGCAGAGGGGGATCTGAGTGGAGTATGCGGATATCAATGCAGAGGGAGATCTGAGTGGAGGGTGTGCATATCAATGCAGAAGGATATCTGAGTGGAGGATGCGGATATCAATGCAGACGGGGATCGGAGTGGAGGATGCGGATATCAATGCAGAGGGGGATCTGAGTGGAGGATGCAGATAGGAATGCAGAGGGAGATCTGAGTGGAGAATGCGAATATCAATGCAGAGGGAGATCTGAGCGGAGGATGCGGATATCAATGCAGAGGGAGATCTGAGTGGAGGTTGCGGATATCAATGCAGAAGGATATCTGAGTGGACGATGCGGATATCAATGCAGGGGGTGATCTGAGTGGAGGATGTGGATATCAATGCAGAGGGGGATCTGAGTGGAGGATGCGGATATCAATGTAGAGGGAGATTTTAGTGCAGGATGCGGATACCAATGCAGAGGGTGATCTGATTGGAGGATGCGGTTTTCAATGCAGAGGGAGATCTGAGTGCAGGATGCGGATATCAATGCAGAGGGGGACCTGAGTAGTAGATGCGGATATCAATGCGGAGAGTATTCTGAGTGGAGGATGCGGATATAAATGCAGAGGGAGATCTGAGTGGAGGATGCGGTTTTCAATGCAGAGGGAGATCTGAGTGCAGGATGCGGATATCAATGCAGAGGGGGACCTGAGTAGTAGATGCGGATATCAATGCGGAGAGTATTCTGAGTGGAGGATGCGGATATAAATGCAGAGGGGGATCTGAGTGGAGGATGCTGATATCAATGCAGAGGGGGATCAGAGTGGAGGATGCGGATATCATTGCAGAGGGAGATCTGAGTGGAGGATGCGGATATCAATGCAGAATGGGATCTGAGTGGAGGATGCAGATATCAGTGCAGAGGGAGATCAGAGTGGGGGATGTGGTTATCAATGCAGAGGGACATCTGAGTGGCTGATGCGGATATCAATGCAGAGGGAGATCTGAGTGGAGGATGCGGATATCAATGCAGAGGGAGATCTGAGTGGAGGATGCAAATATCAATGCAGAGGGGGATCTGATTGGAGAATGCGGATATCAATGCAGAGGGAGATCTGAGTCGAAGACGCGGATATCAATGCAGAGGGGGATCTCAGTGGAGGATGCGGTTTTCAATGCAGAGGGAGATCTGAGTGCAGGATGCGGATATCAATGCAGAGGGGGACCTGAGTAGTAGATGCGGATATCAATGCGGAGAGTATTCTGAGTGGAGGATGCGGATATAAATGCAGAGGGGGATCTGAGTGGAGGATGCTGATATCAATGCAGAGGGGGATCAGAGTGGAGGATGCGGATATCATTGCAGAGGGAGATCTGAGTGGAGGATGCGGATATCAATGCAGAATGGGATCTGAGTGGAGGATGCAGATATCAGTGCAGAGGGAGATCAGAGTGGGGGATGTGGTTATCAATGCAGAGGGACATCTGAGTGGCTGATGCGGATATCAATGCAGAGGGAGATCTGAGTGGAGGATGCGGATATCAATGCAGAGGGAGATCTGAGTGGAGGATGCAAATATCAATGCAGAGGGGGATCTGATTGGAGAATGCGGATATCAATGCAGAGGGAGATCTGAGTCGAAGACGCGGATATCAATGCAGAGGGGGATCTGAGTGGAGGATGCGGATGTCAATTCAGAGGGAGATTGGAGTGCAGGGTGCGGATATCAATAGAGAAGAGGATTTGATTGGAGGATGCGGATATCAATGCAGAGGAAGATCTGAGTGGAGAATGCAGATATGAATGCAGAGGGAGATCTGAGTGGAGAATGCGGATATCAATGCAGAGGGAGATCTGAGTGGAGGATACGGATTTCAATGCATGGGATATCTGAGTGGAGGATGCGGATATCAATGCAGGGGGTGATCTGAGTGGAGGATGCGGATATGAATGCAGAGGGAGATTGAAGTGGAGGATGCGAATATCCATGCAGAGGAGATCTGTGTGGACGATGCGGATATCAATGCAGAGGGAAATCAGAGTGCAGGATGCGGATATCTGTGCAGAGGGAGATCTGAGTGGAGGATGCGGATATCAAAGCAGAGTGGGATCTGAGTGGAGGATGCGGATATCAATTCAGAGGGGGATTGGAGTGCAGGGTGAGGATATCAATGCAGAGGAGGATTTGATTGGAGGATGCGGATATCAATGCCGAGGAAGATCTGAGTTCAGAATGCGGATATCAATGCAGAGGGGGATCTGAGTGTAGGATGCGTATATCAATGCAGGAGGAGATCTGAGTGGAGGATGCGGATATCAATGCGGAGGGGGATCAGAGTGGCGGAAGCGGATATCAGTGCAGAGGAAGATCTGAGTGGAGGATGCGGATATCAATGCAGAGTGGGATCTGAGTGGAGGATGCGGATATCCGTGCAGAGGGAGGTCTGAGAGGGTGATGCGGATATCAATGCAGAGGAACATCTGAGTGGAGGATGCCGATATCAATGCTGAGGGAGATCTGAGTGGAGAATGCGGACATCAATGCAGAAGGGGATCTGAATGGAGGATGCGGATATCACTGCAGAGGGAGATCTCATTGGCGATGCAGATATCAATGCAGAGAGAGCTCTGAGTGGAGTATGCGGATATCAATGCAGAAGGTGATCTCAGTGGAGGATGCGAATATCAACGCAGAGGGGGATCTGAAAGGAGGATGCGGATATCAATGCAGAGGGATATCTGAGGGGAGGATGCGGATATCAATGCAGAGGGAGATTTTAGTGCTGGATACGGATATCAATGCAGAGGGGTATCTGAGTGGAGGATGCGGATGTCAATTCAGAGGGAGATCTGAGTGGAGGATGCAGATATCAATGCACAGGGGTATCTGAGTGGAGGATGCGGATATCAATACAGAGGGAGATTTGATTGGAGGATGCGGATATCAATGCAGAGGGGGACCTGAGTCGAGATGCGGATATCAAAGCAGACGGAAATCTCAGTCGAGGTTTCGGATATCACTGCAGAGGTGGATCTGAGTGGAGGATGCGGATATCAATGCAGAAAGAGATCTGAGCGGAAGATGCAGATATCAATGCAGAGGGGGATCTGAGTAGAGGATGCGGATATCAATGCAGAGGGGGATCTGAGTGGAGGATGCGGATCTCAATGCAGAGGGTGATCTGAGTGAAGGATGCGGATATCAATGCACAGGGGGGATCTGAGTGGAGGATGCGGATATCAATGCAGAAGGAGATCTGAGTGCAGGATGCGGATATCAATGCAGAGGGAGATCGAAGTGGAGGATGCGAATATCAATGCAGAGGGAGATCTGGCTGGAGGATGCGGATATCAATTCAGAGGGAAATCAGAGTTGAGGATGCGGATATCAATGCAGAGGGAGATCTGAGTGGAGAATGCGGATATCAATGCAGACTGAGATCTGAGTGGAGGATGCGGATATCAATGCAGAGGGAGATCTGAGTGGAGGAAGCGGATATCAATGCAGAGGGGGATCGGAGTGGAAGATGTGGATATCAATGCAGAGGGAGATCAGATTGGAGGATGCGGATATCAATGCAGAGGGGGATCTGAGTGGAGGATGCGGATATCAATTGAGGGAGACTGGAGTGCAGTGTACGGATATCAATGCAGAGGTGGATTTGATTGCTGGATGCGGATATCAATTCAGAGGAAGATCTGAGTTCAGAATGCGGATATCAATGCAGAGGGGGATCTGAGTGGAGAATGCGGAATTCAATGCAGAGGAAGATCTGAGTTCAGAATGCGGATATCAATGCAGAGGGGGATCTGAGTGGAGGTTGCGGATATAAATGCAGAGAGGGATCTGAGTGGTGGATGCGGATATCAATGCAGAGGGAGATCTGAGTGGAGGATGCGAATATCAATGCAGAGGGGTATCAGAGTGGAGGTGCGGATATCAGTGCAGAGGGAGATCTGAGTGGAGGATGCGGATATCAATGCAGAGTGGGTTCTGAGTGGAGGATGCGGATATCAGTGCAGAGGAACATCTGAGTGGAGGATGCGGATATCAATGCTGAGGGAGATCTGAGTGGACGATGCGGACATCAATGCAGAGGGGGATCTGAATGTAGGATGCTGATATCAATGCAGAGTGAGATCTGAGTGGAGAATGCAGATATCAATGCAGAGGAACATCTGAGCAGAGGTAGAGCTGAGTGGAGGATGCGGATATCAATGCAGAGGGATATCTGAGGGTAGGATCTGGATATCAATGCAAAGGGGGATTTGAGTGGATGATGCGGATATCAATGCAGAGGGGGATCTGAGTGGAGGATGCGTATATTACTGCTGAGGGAGATCTGATTGGAGGATGCAGATATCAATGCAGAGAGAGCTCTGAGTGGAGTATGCGGATATCAATGCTGAGGGTGATCTCAGTGGAGGATGCCGATATCAATGCAGAGGGGGATCTCAGTGGAGGATGCGAATATCAACGCAGAGGGGGATCTGAAAGGAGGATGAAAATATCAATGCAGAGGGATATCTAAGGGGAGGATGCGGATATCAATGCAAGGGGCGCTCTGAGTGGAGAATGCGGACATCAATGCCCAGGGGGATGTGAGTGGAGGATGCAGATATCAATTCAGAGGGGGATCTGAGTGGAGGATGCGGATATCAATTCAGAGGGAGATTGGAGTGCAGGGTGAGGATATCAATGCAGAGGAGGATTTGATTGGAGGATGCGGATATCAATGCCGAGGAAGATCTGAGTTCAGAATGCGGATATCAATGCAGAGGGATATCTGAGGGGAGGATGCGGATATCAATGCAGAGGGAGATTTTAGTGCTGGATACGGATATCAATGCAGAGGGGTATCTGAGTGGAGGATGCGGATGTCAATTCAGAGGGAGATCTGAGTGGAGGATGCAGATATCAATGCACAGGGGTATCTGAGTGGAGGATGCGGATATCAATACAGAGGGAGATTTGATTGGAGGATGCGGATATCAATGCAGAGGGGGACCTGAGTCGAGATGCGGATATCAAAGCAGACGGAAATCTCAGTCGAGGTTTCGGATATCACTGCAGAGGTGGATCTGAGTGGAGGATGCGGATATCAATGCAGAAAGAGATCTGAGCGGAAGATGCAGATATCAATGCAGAGGGGGATCTGAGTAGAGGATGCGGATATCAATGCAGAGGGGGATCTGAGTGGAGGATGCGGATCTCAATGCAGAGGGTGATCTGAGTGAAGGATGCGGATATCAATGCACAGGGGGGATCTGAGTGGAGGATGCGGATATCAATGCAGAAGGAGATCTGAGTGCAGGATGCGGATATCAATGCAGAGGGAGATCGAAGTGGAGGATGCGAATATCAATGCAGAGGGAGATCTGGCTGGAGGATGCGGATATCAATTCAGAGGGAAATCAGAGTTGAGGATGCGGATATCAATGCAGAGGGAGATCTGAGTGGAGAATGCGGATATCAATGCAGACTGAGATCTGAGTGGAGGATGCAGATATCAATGCAGAGGGAGATCTGAGTGGAGGAAGCGGATATCAATGCAGAGGGGGATCGGAGTGGAAGATGTGGATATCAATGCAGAGGGAGATCAGATTGGAGGATGCGGATATCAATGCAGAGGGGGATCTGAGTGGAGGATGCGGATATCAATTGAGGGAGACTGGAGTGCAGTGTACGGATATCAATGCAGAGGTGGATTTGATTGCTGGATGCGGATATCAATTCAGAGGAAGATCTGAGTTCAGAATGCGGATATCAATGCAGAGGGGGATCTGAGTGGAGAATGCGGAATTCAATGCAGAGGAAGATCTGAGTTCAGAATGCGGATATCAATGCAGAGGGGGATCTGAGTGGAGGTTGCGGATATAAATGCAGAGAGGGATCTGAGTGGTGGATGCGGATATCAATGCAGAGGGAGATCTGAGTGGAGGATGCGAATATCAATGCAGAGGGGTATCAGAGTGGAGGTGCGGATATCAGTGCAGAGGGAGATCTGAGTGGAGGATGCGGATATCAATGCAGAGTGGGTTCTGAGTGGAGGATGCGGATATCAGTGCAGAGGAACATCTGAGTGGAGGATGCGGATATCAATGCTGAGGGAGATCTGAGTGGACGATGCGGACATCAATGCAGAGGGGGATCTGAATGTAGGATGCTGATATCAATGCAGAGTGAGATCTGAGTGGAGAATGCAGATATCAATGCAGAGGAACATCTGAGCAGAGGTAGAGCTGAGTGGAGGATGCGGATATCAATGCAGAGGGATATCTGAGGGTAGGATCTGGATATCAATGCAAAGGGGGATTTGAGTGGATGATGCGGATATCAATGCAGAGGGGGATCTGAGTGGAGGATGCGTATATTACTGCTGAGGGAGATCTGATTGGAGGATGCAGATATCAATGCAGAGAGAGCTCTGAGTGGAGTATGCGGATATCAATGCTGAGGGTGATCTCAGTGGAGGATGCCGATATCAATGCAGAGGGGGATCTCAGTGGAGGATGCGAATATCAACGCAGAGGGGGATCTGAAAGGAGGATGAAAATATCAATGCAGAGGGATATCTAAGGGGAGGATGCGGATATCAATGCAAGGGGCGCTCTGAGTGGAGAATGCGGACATCAATGCCCAGGGGGATGTGAGTGGAGGATGCAGATATCAATTCAGAGGGGGATCTGAGTGGAGGATGCGGATATCAATTCAGAGGGAGATTGGAGTGCAGGGTGAGGATATCAATGCAGAGGAGGATTTGATTGGAGGATGCGGATATCAATGCCGAGGAAGATCTGAGTTCAGAATGCGGATATCAATGCAGAGGGGGATCTGAGTGTAGGATGCGTATATCAATGCAGGAGGAGATCTGAGTGGAGGATGCGGATATCAATGCAGAGGGGGATCAGAGTGGCGGATGCGGATATCAGTGCAGAGGGAGATCTGTGTGGAGGATGCGGATATCAATGCAGAGTGGGATCTGAGTGGAGGATGTGGATATCCGTGCAGAGGGAGATCTGAGAGGGCGATGCGGATATCAATGCAGAGGAACATCTGAGTGGAGGATGCGGATATCAATGCTGAGGGGGATCTGAATGGAGGATGTGGATATCATTGCAGAGGGAGATCTGAATGGAGGATGCAAAGATCAATGCAGAGAGAGCTCTGAGTGGAGTATGCGGATATCAATGCAGAGGGTGATCTCAGTGGAGGATGCCGATATCAATGCAGAGGGGGATCTCAGTGGAGGATGCGAATATCAACGCAGAGGGGGATCTGAAAGGAGGATGCGGATATCAATGCAGAGGGATATCTGAGGGGAGGATGCAGATATCAATGCAGGGGGCGCTCTGAGTGGAGAATGCGGATATCAATGCCCAGGGGGATGTGAGTGGAGGATGCGGATATCAATGCAGAGGGAGATTTTAGCGCTGGATACGGATATCAATGCAGAGGGAGATCTGATTCGAGGATGCGGATATCAATGCAGAGGGAGATCTGAGTGCAGGATGCGGATATCAATGCAGAGGGGGACCTGAGTGGATATGCTGATATCAATGCAGAGGGAAATCTGAGTCGAGGATGCAGATATCAATTCAGAGGGGGATCTGAGTGGAGAATGCGGATATCAATGCAGAGGGGGATCTGAGTGGAGGCTGCGGATATGAATGCAGAGGGAGATCTGAATGGTGGAAGCGGATATCAATGCAGAGGGGGATCTGAGTAGAGGAAGCGGATGTCAATGCAGAGGGGGATCTGAGTAGAGGATGCGGATATCAATGCAGAGGCGGATCTGAGTGGAGGATGCGGATATCAATGCAGAGGGGGATCTGAGGGGAGGATGCGGATATCAATGCAGAGGCGGATCTGAGTGGAGGATGTGGATATCAATGTAGAGGGGGATCTGTGTGGAGGATGCGGATTTCAACGCAGAGGGGGATCTGAGTGGAGTATGCGGATATCAATGCAGAGGGAGATCTGAGTGGAGGGTGTGCATATCAATGCAGAAGGATATCTGAGTGGAGGATGCGGATATCAATGCAGACGGGGATCGGAGTGGAGGATGCGGATATCAATACAGAGGGAGGTCTGAGTGGAGGATGCGGATATCAATGCAGAGGGGGATCTGAGTGGAGGATGCAGATATGAATGCAGAGGGAGATCTGAGTTTAGAATGCGAATATCAATGCAGAGGGAGATCTGAGCGGAGGATGCGGATATCAATGCAGAGGGAGATCTGAGTGGACGATGCGGATATCAATGCAGGGGGTGATCTGAGTGGAGGATGTGGATATCAATGCTGAGGGGGATCTGAGTGGAGGATGCGGATATCAATGTAGAGGGAGATTTTAGTGCAGGATGCGGATAACAATGCAGAGGGTGATCTGATTGGAGGATGCGGTTTTCAATGCAGAGGGAGATCTGAGTGCAGGATGCGGATATCAATGCAGAGGGGGACCTGAGTAGTACATGCTGATATCAATGCAGAGAGTATTCTGAGTGGAGGATGCGGATATAAATGCAGAGGGAGATCTGAGTGGAGGATGCTGATATCAATGCAGAGGGGGATCAGAGTGGAGGATGCGGATATCATTGCAGAGGGAGATCTGAGTGGAGGATGCGGATATCAATGCAGAATGGGATCTGAGTGGAGGATGCAGATATCAGTGCAGAGGGAGATCAGAGTGGGGGATGTGGTTATCAATGCAGAGGGACATCTGAGTGGCTGATGCGGATATCAATGCAGAGGGAGATCTGAGTGGAGGATGCGGATATCAATGCAGAGGGAGATCTGAGTGGAGGATGCAAATATCAATGCAGAGGGGGATCTGATTGGAGAATGCGGATATCAATGCAGAGGGAGATCTGAGTCGAAGACGCGGATATCAATGCAGAGGGGGATCTGAGTGGAGGATGCGGATGTCAATTCAGAGGGAGATTGGAGTGCAGGGTGCGGATATCAATACAGAAGAGGATTTGATTGGAGGATGCGGATATCAATGCAGAGGAAGATCTGAGTGGAGAATGCAGATATGAATGCAGAGGGAGATCTGAGTGGAGAATGCGGATATCAATGCAGAGGGAGATCTGAGTGGAGGATACGGATTTCAATGCATGGGATATCTGAGTGGAGGATGCGGATATCAATGCAGGGGGTGATCTGAGTGGAGGATGCGGATATGAATGCAGAGGGAGATTGAAGTGGAGGATGCGACTATCCATGCAGAGGAGATCTGTGTGGACGATGCGGATATCAATGCAGAGGGAAATCAGTGTGCAGGATGCGGATATCTGTGCAGTGGGAGATCTGAGTGGAGGATGCGGATATCAATGCAGAGTGGGATCTGAGTGGAGGATGCGGATATCCGTGCAGAGGGAGATCTGAGAGGGGGATGCGGATATCAATGCAGAGGAACATCTGAGTGGAGGATGCGGATATCAATGCAGATGGAGATCTGAGTGGAGGATGCGAAGATTAATGCAGAGGGGGATCTGAGTGGAGAATGCGGATATCAATGCAGAGGGGGATCTGAGTGGAGGATGCGGATATCAATGCAGAGGGAGATCTTAGAGGAGGATGCAGATATAAATGCAGAGAGAGTTCTGAGTGGAGTATGCGGATATCAATGCAGAGGGGGATCTCAGTGGAGAATGCCGATATCAATGCAGAGGGAGATCTGAGTGCAGGATGCGGATATCAATGCAGAGGGAGATCTGAGTGGAGGATGCGAATATCAATGCAGAGGGGGATCTGATTGGAGGATGCGGATATCAATGCAGAGGGTGATCTGAGTGGAGGATGCGGATATCAATTCAGAGGGAGATTGGAGTGCAGGGTGTGGATATCAATGCAGAGGAGGATTTGATTGGAGGATGCGGATATCAGTACACAGGGAGATCTGAGTGGAGTATGCGGATATCAATGCAGAGTGGGATCTGAGTGGAGGATGCAGATATCAGTGCAGAGGGAGATCTGAGTGGGGGATGCGGATATCAATGCAGAGGGACATCTGTGTGGATGATGCGGATATCAATGCAGAGGGAGATCTCAGTGGAGGATGCGGATATCAAAGCAGAGGGAGATCTGAGTGGAGGATGCGAATATCAGTGCAGACGAGGATCTGATTGGAGGATGCGGATGTCAATGCAGAGGGGGATCTGAGTGGAGGATGCGGATATAAATTCAGAGGGAGATTGCAGTGCAGTGTGTGGATATCAATGCAGAGGAGGATTTGATTGGAGGATGCGGATATAAATGCAGAGGAAGATCTGAGTTCAGAATGCGGATATCAATGCAGAGGGGGATCTGAGTGGAGAATGCAGATATGAATGCAGAGGGAGATCTGAGTGGAGAATGCGGATATCACTGCAGAGGGAGATCTGAGTGGAGGATATGGATATCAAGGCATGGGATATCTGAGTGGAGGATGCAGATATCAATGCAGGGGGTGATCTGAGTGGAGGAAGCGGATATGAATCCAGAGGGGGATGTGAGTGGAGGATGCGGATATCAATGCAGAGAGAGATTATAGTGCTGGATGCGGATATCAATTCAGAGAGAGATCTGAGTGGAGGACGCGGATATCAATGCAGAGGGTGATCTGAGTGGAGGATGCGGATATCAATGCAGAGGGGGATCTGAGTGGAGGATGCGGATATCAATGCAGAGCGGGATCAGAGTGGAGGATGTGGATATCAGTGCAGAGGGAGATCTGAGTGGGGGATGCGGATATCAATGCAGAGGGACATCTGAGTGGATGATGCGGATATCAATGCAGAGGGAGAGCTGAGTGTAGGATGCGGATGTCAATGCAGAGGGAGATCTGAGTGGAGGATGTGATTATCAATGCAGAGGGGGATCTGATTGGAGGATGCGGATATCAATGCAGAGGGAGATCTGAGTCGAAGACGCGGATATCAATGCAGAGGAGGATTTGATTGGAGGATGCGGATATCAATGCAGAGGGAGATCTGAGTTCAGAATGCGGATATCAATGCAGAGGGGGATCTGAGTGGAGAATGCAGATATGAATGCAGAGGGAGATCTGAGTGGAGGATACGGATATCAATGCATGGGATATCTGACTGGAGGATGCGGATATCAATGCAGGGGGTGATCTGAGTGGAGGATGCGGATATGAATGCAGAGGAGGATGTGAGTGGAGGATGCGGATATCAATGCAGAGGGAGAATTTAGTGCTGGATGCGGATATCAATGCAGAGGGAAATCTGAGTCGAAGATGCGGATATCAATTCAGACGGGGATCTGAGTGGAGGATGCGGATATCAATGCAGAAAGGGATCTGAGTGGACGATGCAGATATCAATGCACAGTGCGATCTGAGTGGAGGATGTGGATATCAATGCAGAAGGGGATCTGAGTGGAGGATGCGGATATGAATGCAGAGGGAGATCTGAATGGAGGAAGCGGATATCAATGCAGAGGGGGATCTGAGTAGAGGATGTGGATATCAATGCAGAGGGGGATCTGAGTGGGGGATGCGGATATCAATGCAGAGGGACATCTGTGTGGATGATGCGGATATCAATGCAGAGGGAGATCTCAGTGGAGGATGCGGATATCAATGCAGAGGGAGATCTGAGTGGAGGATGCGAATATCAGTGCAGACGGGGATCTGATTGGAGGATGCGGTTGTCAATGCAGAGGGGGATCTGAGTGGAGGATGCGGATATAAATTCAGAGGGAGATTGGAGTGCAGTGTGTGGATATCAATGCAGAGGAGGATTTGATTGGAGGATGCGGATATCAATGCAGAGGAATGTCTGAGTTCAGAATGCGGATATCAATGCTGAGGGGGATCTGAGTGGAGAATGCAGATATGAATGCAGAGGGAGATCTGAGTGGAGAATGCGGATATCACTGCAGAGGGAGATCTGAGTGGAGGATATGGATATCAATGCATGGGATATCTGAGTGGAGGATGCAGATATCAATGCAGGGGGTGATCTGAGTGGAGGAAGCGGATATGAATCCAGAGGGGGATGTGAGTGGAGGATGCGGATATCAATGCAGAGAGAGATTATAGTGCTGGATGCGGATATCAATTCAGAGAGAGATCTGAGTGGAGGACGCGGATATCAATGCAGAGGGAGATCTGAGTGGAGGATGCGGATATCAATGCAGAGGGGGATCTGAGTGGAGGATGCGGATATCAATGCAGAGCGAGATCAGAGTGGAGGATGCGGATATCAGTGCAGAGGGAGATCTGAGTGGGGGATGCGGATATCAATGCAGAGGGACATCTGAGTGGATGATGCGGATATCAATGCAGAGGGAGAGCTGAGTGTAGGATGCGGATGTCAATGCAGCGGGAGATCTGAGTGGAGGATGCGATTATCAATGCAGAGGGGGATCTGATTGGAGGATGCGGATATCAGTGCAGAGGGAGATCTGAGTCGAAGACGCGGATATCAATGCAGAGGAGGATTTGATTGGAGGATGCGGATATCAATGCAGAGGGAGATCTGAGTTCAGAATGCGGATATCAATGCAGAGGGGGATCTGAGTGGAGAATGCAGATATGAATGCAGAGGGAGATCTGAGTGGAGGATACGGATATCAATGCATGGGATATCTGACTGGAGGATGCGGATATCAATGCAGGGGCTGATCTGAGTGGAGGATGCGGATATGAATGCAGAGGAGGATGTGAGTGGAGGATGCGGATATCAATGCAGAGGGAGAATTTAGTGCTGGATGCGGATATCAATGCAGAGGGAAATCTGAGTCGAAGATGCGGATATCAATTCAGACGGGGATCTGAGTGGAGGATGCGGATATCAATGCAGAAAGGGATCTGAGTGGAAGATGCAAATATCAATGCACAGTGCGATCTGAGTGGAGGATGCGGATATCAATGCAGAAGGGGATCTGAGTGGAGGATGCGGATATGAATGCAGAGGAAGATCTGAATGGAGGAAGCGGATATCAATGCAGAGGGGGATTTGAGTGGAGGATGCGGATATCAATGCAGAGGGGAATCTGAATGGAGGATGCGGATATCAATGCAGAGGGGAATCTGAATGGAGGATGCGGATATCAATGCAGAGGTGGATCTGAGTGGAGGATGTGGATATCAATGTAGAGGGGGATCTGAGTGGAGGATGTGGATATCAATTCAGAGGGAGATTTGATTGGAGGATGCGGATATCAATGCAGAGTGGGATCTGAGTGAAGTATGCGTATATCAATGCAGAGCGGGATCTGAGTGGAGGATGCGGATGTTATTCCAGAGGGAATCAGAGAGGAGGATGCGGACATCAATATAGAGGGGGATCTGAGTCGAAGTTGCGGATATCAATGCAGAAGGTGATCTGAATGCAGGATGCTGATATCAATGCAGAGGGAGATCGAAGTGGAGGATGCGAATATCAATGCAGAGGAGATCTGAGTGGAGGATGCGGATATCAATGCAGAGGGAAATCAGAGTGCAGGATGCGGATATCAATGTAGAGGGAGATCTGAGTGGAGCATGTGGATATCAGTGCAGAGAGAGATCTTAGTGGAGGATGCGGATATCAACGTAGAGGGGTATCTGAGTGGAGGATGCGGATATCAATGCAGAGGGCGATCAGAGTGGCGAATGCGGATATCTGTGCACAGGGAGATCTGAGTGGAGGATGCGGATATCAATGCAGAGTGGGATCTGAGTGGAGGATGCGGATATCCGTGCAGAGGGAGATCTGAGAGGGAGATGTGGATATCAATGCAGAGGAACATCTGAGTGGATGTTGCGGGTATCAATGCAGAGGGGGATCTGAGTTGAGGATGAGGATATCAATGCAGAGGGAGATCTGAGAGGAGGATGCAGATATCAATGCAGAGTGAGCTCTGAGTGGAGTATGCGGATATCAATGCAGAGGGGGATCTCAGTGGAGAATGCGGATATCAATGCAGAGGGAGATCCGAGTGGAGGATGCGGATATCAATGCAGGGGGAGATCTGAGTGGAGGATGCGGATATCAATGCTGAGGGGGATCTGAGTGGAGGATGCGGATATCAATGCAGAGGGAGATTTTAGTGCAGGATGCAGATATCAATGCAGAGGGAGATCTGATTGGAGGATGCGGATATCACTGCAGAGGGAGACCTGAGTGCAGGATGTGGATTTCAATGCAGAGCGGGACCTGAGTCGAGATGCGGATGTCAATGCAGAGGGAAATCTGAGTCGAGGTTTCGGATATCACTGCAGAGGAGGATCTGAGTGGAGGATGCGGATATCAATGCAGAGGGGGATCTGAGTGTAGGATGCGGATATCAATGCAGATGGGGACCTGAGTAGTCGATGCTGATATCAATTCAGAGAGAGATCTGAGTGGAGGATGCGGATATCAATGCAGAGGGAGATCTGAGTGGAGGATGCGGATATCAATGCAGAGGGGGATCTGAGTGGAGGATGCGGATATCAATGCAGAGGGAGATCTGAGTGGAGGATGCAAATATCAATGCAGAGGGGGATCTGATTGGAGAATGCGGATATCAATGCAGAGGGAGATCTGAGTCGAAGACGCGGATATCAATGCAGAGGGGGATCTGAGTGGAGGATGCGGATGTCAATTCAGAGGGAGATTGGAGTGCAGGGTGCTGATATCAATACAGAAGAGGATTTGATTGGAGGATGCGGATATCAATGCAGAGGAAGATCTGAGTGGAGAATGCAGATATGAATGCAGAGGGAGATCTGAGTAGAGGATACGGATTTCAATGCATGGGATATCTGAGTGGAGGTTGCGGATATCAATGCAGAGGGGGATCTGAGTGGAGGATGCGGATATCATTGCAGAGGGGGATCTGAGTGGAGGATGCGGATCTCAATGCAGAGGGGGATCTGAGTGAAGGATGCGGATATCAATGCACAGGGGGATCTGAGTGGAGGATGCGGATATCAATGCAGAGGGGGATCTGAGTGGAGGATGCGGATATCAATGCAGAGGGAGATTTTAGTGCAGGATGCGGATATCAATGCAGAGGGAGATCTGATTGGAGGATGTGGATTTCAATGCAGAGGGTGATCTGAGTGCAGGATGCGGATATCAATGCAGATGGGGACCTGAGTAGTCGATGCTGATATCAATTCAGAGAGAGATCTGAGTGGAGGATGCGGATATCAATGCAGAGGGAGATCTGAGTGGAGGATGCGGATATCAATGCAGAGGGGGATCTGAGTGGAGGATGCGGATATCAATGCAGAGGGAGATCTGAGTGGAGGATGCAAATATCAATGCAGAGGGGGATCTGATTGGAGAATGCGGATATCAATGCAGACGGAGATCTGAGTCGAAGACGCGGATATCAATGCAGAGGGGGATCTGAGTGGAGGATGCGGATGTCAATTCAGAGGGAGATTGGAGTGCAGGGTGCTGATATCAATACAGAAGAGGATTTGATTGGAGGATGCGGATATCAATGCAGAGGAAGATCTGAGTGGAGAATGCAGATATGAATGCAGAGGGAGATCTGAGTGGAGAATGCGGATATCAATGCAGAGGGAGATCTGAGTGGAGGATATGGATTTCAATGCATGGGATATCTGAGTGGAGGATGCGGATATCAATGCAGGGGGTGATCTGAGTGGAGGATGCGGATATGAATGCAGAGGGAGATTGAAGTGGAGGATGCGAATATCCATGCAGAGGAGATCTGAGTGGACGATGCGGATATCAATGCAGAGGGAAATCAGATTGCAGGATGCAGATATCTGTGCAGAGGGAGATCTGAGAGAAGGATACGGATATCAATGCAGAGTGGGATCTGAGTGGAGGATGCGGATATCCGTGCAGAGGGAGATCTGGGAGGGGGATGCGGATATCAATGCAGAGGAACATCTGAGTGGAGGATGCGGATATCAATGCAGAGGGAGATCTGAGTGGAGGATGCGAAGATTAATGCAGAGGGGGATCTGAGTGGAGAATGCGGATATCAATGCAGAGGGGGATCTGAGTGGAGGATGCGGATATCAATGCAGAGGGAGATCTTAGAGGAGGATGCAGATATAAATGCAGAGAGAGTTCTGAGTGGAGTATGCGGATATCAATGCAGAGGGGGATCTCAGTGGAGAATGCCGATATCAATGCAGAGGGAGATCTGAGTGCAGGATGCGGATATCAATGCAGAGGGAGATCTGAGTGGAGGATGCGAATATCAATGCAGAGGTGGATCTGATTGGAGGATGCGGATATCAATGCAGAGTGGGATCTGAGTGTAGGATGCAGATATCCGTGCAGAGGGAGATCTGAGAGGGGGATGTGGATATCAATGCAGAGGAACATCTGAGTGGATGATGCGGGTATCAATGCAGAGGGGGATCTGAGTAGAGGATGCGGATATCAATGCAGAGGGAGATCTGAGAGGAGGATGCAGATATCAATGCAGAGAGAGCTCTGAGTGGAGTATGCGGATATCAATGCAGAGGGGGATCTCAGTGGAGAATGCCGATATCAATGCAGATGGGATCTCAGTGGAGGATGCGAATATCAACGCAAAGGGGGATCTGAGTTGAGGATGCGGATTTCAACACAGAGGGGGAACTGACTGGAGGGTGTGCATATCAATGCAGAAGGATATCTGAGTGGAGGATGCGGATATCAATGCAGGCGGCGATTTGAGTGGAGGATACGGATATCAATGCAGAGGGAGATCTGAGTTGAGGATGCGGATATCAATGCAGAGGGGGATCTGAATGGAGGATGCAGATATGAATGCAGAGGGAGATCTGAGTGGAGAATGCGGATATCAATGCAGAGGGAGATCCGAGTGGAGGATGCGGATATCAATGCAGGGGGAGATCTGAGTGGAGGATGCGGATATCAATGCTGAGGGGGATCTGAGTGGAGGATGCGGATATCAATGCAGTGCGAGATTTTAGTGCAGGATGCAGATATCAATGCAGAGGGAGATCTGATTGGAGGATGCGGATATCACTGCAGAGGGAGATCTGAGTGCAGGATGCGGATTTCAATGCAGAGGGGGACCTGAGTCGAGATGCGGATGTCAATGCAGAGGGAAATCTGAGTCGAGGTTTCGGATATCACTGCAGAGGAGGATCTGAGTGGAGGATGCGGATATCAATGCAGAGGGGGATCTGAGTGGAGGATGTGGATATCAATGCAGAGGGGGATCTGAGTGGAGGATGTGGATCTCAATGCAGAGGGGGATCTGAGTGGAGGATGCGGATATCAATGCAGAGGGGAATCTGAATGGAGGATGCGGATATCAATGCAGAGGGGAATCTGAATGGAGGATGCGGATATCAATGCAGAGGTGGATCTGAGTGGAGAATGTGGATATCAATGTAGAGGGGGATCTGAGTGGAGGATGTGGATATCAATTCAGAGGGAGATTTGATTGGAGGATGCGGATATCAATGCAGAGTGGGATCTGAGTGAAGTATGCGTATATCAATGCAGAGCGGGATCTGAGTGGAGGATGCGGATGTTATTCCAGAGGGAATCAGAGAGGAGGATGCGGACATCAATATAGAGGGGGATCTGAGTCGAAGTTGCGGATATCAATGCAGAAGGTGATCTGAATGCAGGATGCTGATATCAATGCAGAGGGAGATCGAAGTGGAGGATGCGAATATCAATGCAGAGGAGATCTGAGTGGAGGATGCGGATATCAATGCAGAGGGAAATCAGAGTGCAGGATGCGGATATCAATGTAGAGGGAGATCTGAGTGGAGCATGTGGATATCAGTGCAGAGAGAGATCTTAGTGGAGGATGCGGATATCAATGTAGAGGGGTATCTGAGTGGAGGATGCGGATATCAATGCAGAGGGCGATCAGAGTGGCGAATGCGGATATCTGAGCACAGGGAGATCTGAGTGGAGGATGCGGATATCAATGCAGAGTGGGATCTGAGTGGAGGATGCGGATATCCGTGCAGAGGGAGATCTGAGAGGGGGATGTGGATATCAATGCAGAGGAACATCTGAGTGGATGATGCGGGTATCAATGCAGAGGGGGATCTGAGTAGAGGATGCGGATATCAATGCAGAGGGAGATCTGATTGGAGGATGTGGATTTCAATGCAGAGGGTGATCTGAGTGCAGGATGCGGATATCAATGCAGATGGGGACCTGAGTAGTCGATGCTGATATCAATTCAGAGAGAGATCTGAGTGGAGGAAGCGGATATCAATGCAGAGGGAGATCTGAGTGGAGGATGCGGATATCAATGCAGAGGGGGATCTGAGTGGAGGATGCGGATATCAATGCAGAGGGAGATCTGAGTGGAGGATGCAAATATCAATGCAGAGGGGGATCTGATTGGAGAATGCGGATATCAATGCAGAGGGAGATCTGAGTCGAAGACGAGGATATCAATGCAGAGGGGGATCTGCGTGGAGGATGCGGATGTCAATTCAGAGGGAGATTGGAGTGCAGGGTGCAGATATCAATACAGAAGAGGATTTGATTGGAGGATGCGGATATCAATGCAGAGGAAGATCTGAGTGGAGAATGCAGATATGAATGCAGAGGGAGATCTGAGTGGACAATGCGGATATCAATGCAGAGGGAGATCTGAGTGGAGGATACGGATTTCAATGCATGGGATATCTGAGTGGAGGATGCGGATATCAATGCAGGGGGTGATCTGAGTGGAGGATGCGGATATGAATGCAGAGGGAGATTGAAGTGGAGGATGCGAATATCCATGCAGAGGAGATCTGAGTGGACGATGCGGATATCAATGCAGAGGGAAATCAGAGTGCAGGATGCAGATATCTGTGCAGAGGGAGATCTGAGTGGAGGATGCGGATATCAATGCAGAGGGAGATCTGGGAGGGGGATGCGGATATCCGTGCAGAGGGAGATCTGAGTGGAGGATGCGGATATCAATGCAGAGGAACATCTGAGTGGAGGATGCGAAGATTAATGCAGAGGGGGATCTCAGTGGAGAATGCCGATATCAATGCAGAGGGAGATCTGAGTGCAGGATGCGGATATCAATGCAGAGGGAGATCTGAGTGGAGGATGCGAATATCAATGCAGAGGTGGATCTGATTGGAGGATGCGGATATCAATGCAGAGTGGGATCTGAGTGTAGGATGCAGATATCCGTGCAGAGGGAGATCTGAGAGGGGGATGTGGATATCAATGCAGAGGAACATCTGAGTGGATGATGCGGATATCAATGCAGAGGGAGATCTGAGAGGAGGATGCAGATATCAATGCAGAGAGAGCTCTGAGTGGAGTATGCGGATATCAATGCAGAGGGGGATCTCAGTGGAGAATGCCGATATCAATGCAGATGGGATCTCAGTGGAGGATGCGAATATCAACGCAAAGGGGGATCTGAGTTGAGGATGCGGATTTCAACACAGAGGGGGAACTGACTGGAGGGTGTGCATATCAATGCAGAAGGATATCTGAGTGGAGGATGCGGATATCAATGCAGACGGCGATTTGAGTGGAGGATACGGATATCAATGCAGAGGGAGATCTGAGTTGAGGATGCGGATATCAATGCAGAGGGGGATCTGAATGGAGGATGCAGATATGAATGCAGAGGGAGATCTGAGTGGAGGATGCGGATATCAATGCAGGGGGAGATCTGAGTGGAGGATGCGGATATCAATGCTGAGGGGGATCTGAGTGGAGGATGCGGATATCAATGCAGAGCGAGATTTTAGTGCAGGATGCAGATATCAATGCAGAGGGAGATCTGATTGGAGGATGCGGATATCACTGCAGAGGGAGATCTGAGTGCAGGATGCGGATTTCAATGCAGAGGGGGACCTGAGTCGAGATGCGGATGTCAATGCAGAGGGAAATCTGAGTCGAGGTTTCGGATATCACTGCAGAGGAGGATCTGAGTGGAGGATGCGGATATCAATGCAGAGGGGGATCTGAGTGGAGGATGTGGATATCAATGCAGAGGGGGATCTGAGTGGAGGATGTGGATCTCAATGCAGAGGGGGATCTGAGTGGAGGATGCGGATATCAATGCAGAGGGGAATCTGAATGGAGGATGCGGATATCAATGCAGAGGGGAATCTGAATGGAGGATGCGGATATCAATGCAGAGGTGGATCTGAGTGGAGAATGTGGATATCAATGTAGAGGGGGATCTGAGTGGAGGATGTGGATATCAATTCAGAGGGAGATTTGATTGGAGGATGCGGATATCAATGCAGAGTGGGATCTGAGTGAAGTATGCGTATATCAATGCAGAGCGGGATCTGAGTGGAGGATGCGGATGTTATTCCAGAGGGAATCAGAGAGGAGGATGCGGACATCAATATAGAGGGGGATCTGAGTCGAAGTTGCGGATATCAATGCAGAAGGTGATCTGAATGCAGGATGCTGATATCAATGCAGAGGGAGATCGAAGTGGAGGATGCGAATATCAATGCAGAGGAGATCTGAGTGGAGGATGCGGATATCAATGCAGAGGGAAATCAGAGTGCAGGATGCGGATATCAATGTAGAGGGAGATCTGAGTGGAGCATGTGGATATCAGTGCAGAGAGAGATCTTAGTGGAGGATGCGGATATCAATGTAGAGGGGTATCTGAGTGGAGGATGCGGATATCAATGCAGAGGGCGATCAGAGTGGCGAATGCGGATATCTGAGCACAGGGAGATCTGAGTGGAGGATGCGGATATCAATGCAGAGTGGGATCTGAGTGGAGGATGCGGATATCCGTGCAGAGGGAGATCTGAGAGGGGGATGTGGATATCAATGCAGAGGAACATCTGAGTGGATGATGCGGATATCAATGCAGAGGGGGATCTGAGTGCATGATGCGGATATCAATGCAGAGGGGGATCTGAGTAGAGGATGCGGATATCAATGCAGAGGGAGATCTGAGAGGAGGATGCAGATATCAATGCAGCGAGAGCTCTGAGTGGAGTATGCGGATATCAATGCAGAGGGGGATCTCAGTGGAGAATGCGGATATCAATGCAGAGGGAGATCCGAGTGGAGGATGCGGATATCAATGCAGGGGGAGATCTGAGTGGAGGATGCGGATATCAATGCTGAGGGGGATCTGAGTGGAGGATGCGGATATCAATGCAGAGGGAGATTTTAGTGCAGGATGCAGATATCAATGCAGAGGGAGATCTGATTGGAGGATGCGGATATCACTGCAGAGGGAGATCTGAGTGCAGGATGCGGATTTCAATGCAGAGGAGGATCTGAGTCGAGATGCGGATGTCAATGCAGAGGGAAATCTGATTCGAGGTTTCGGATATCACTGCAGAGGAGGATCTGAGTGGAAGATGCGGATATCAATGCAGAGGGGGATCTGAGTGGAGGATGCGGATATCAATGCAGAGGGGGATCTGAGTGGAGGATGCGATTATCAATGCACAGGGGGATCTGAGTGGAGGATGCGGATATCAATGCAGAGGGGGATCTGAGTGGAGGATGCGGATATCAATGCAGAGGGAGATTTTAGTGCAGGATGCGGATATCAATGCAGAGGGAGATCTGATTGGAGGATGTGGATTTCAATGCAGAGGGTGATCTGAGTGCAGGATGCGGATATCAATGCAGATGGGGACCTGAGTAGTCGATGCTGATATCAATTCAGAGAGAGATCTGAGTGGAGGAAGCGGATATCAATGCAGAGGGAGATCTGAGTGGAGGATGCGGATATCAATGCAGAGGGGGATCTGAGTGGAGGATGCGGATATCAATGCAGAGGGAGATCTGAGTGGAGGATGCAAATATCAATGCAGAGGGGGATCTGATTGGAGAATGCGGATATCAATGCAGAGGGAGATCTGAGTCGAAGACGAGGATATCAATGCAGAGGGGGATCTGCGTGGAGGATGCGGATGTCAATTCAGAGGGAGATTCGAGTGCAGGGTGCAGATATCAATACAGAAGAGGATTTGATTGGAGGATGCGGATATCAATGCAGAGGAAGATCTGAGTGGAGAATGCAGATATGAATGCAGAGGGAGATCTGAGTGGACAATGCGGATATCAATGCAGAGGGAGATCTGAGTGGAGGATACGGATTTCAATGCATGGGATATCTGAGTGGAGGATGCGGATATCAATGCAGGGGGTGATCTGAGTGGAGGATGCGGATATGAATGCAGAGGGAGATTGAAGTGGAGGATGCGAATATCCATGCAGAGGAGATCTGAGTGGACGATGCGGATATCAATGCAGAGGGAAATCAGAGTGCAGGATGCAGATATCTGTGCAGAGGGAGATCTGAGTGGAGGATGCGGATATCAATGCAGAGTGGGATCTGAGTGGAGGATGCGGATATCCGTGCAGAGGGAGATCTGGGAGGAGGATGCGGATATCAATGCAGAGGAACATCTGAGTGGAGGATGCGGATATCAATGCAGAGGGAGATCTGAGTGGAGGATGCAAAGATTAATGCAGAGGGGGATCTGAGTGGAGAATGCGGATATCAATGCAGAGGGGGATCTGAGTGGAGGATGCGGATATCAATGCAGAGGGAGATCTGAGTGGAGGATGCGAATATCAATGCAGAGGTGGATCTGATTGGAGGATGCGGATATCAATGCAGAGTGGGATCTGAGTGGAGGATGCGGATATCAATGCAGAGTGGGATCTGAGTGGAGGATGCGGATATCCGTACAGAGGGAGATCTGGGAGGGGGATGCGGATATAAATGCAGAGAGAGTTCTGAGTGGAGTATGCGGATATCAATGCAGAGGGGGATCTCAGTGGAGAATGCCGATATCAAAGCAGAGGGAGATCTGAGTGCAGGATGCGGATATCAATGCAGAGGGAGATCTGAGTGGAGGATGCGAATATCAATGCAGAGGTGGATCTGATTGGAGGATGCGGATATCAATGCAGAGTGGGATCTGAGTGGAGGATGCGGATATCCGTGCAGAGGGAGATCTGGGAGGGGGATGCGGATATCAATGCAGAGGAACATCTGAGTGGAGGATGCGGATATCAATGCAGAGGGAGATCTGAGTGGAGGATGCGAAGATTAATGCAGAGTGGGATCTGAGTGGAGGATGCGGATATCAATGCAGAGTGGGATCTGAGTGGAGGATGCGGATATCCGTGCAGAGGGAGATCTGGGAGGAGGATGCGGATATCAATGCAGAGGAACATCTGAGTGGAGGATGCGGATATCAATGCAGAGGGAGATCTGAGTGGAGGATGCAAAGATTAATGCAGAGGGGGATCTGAGTGGAGAATGCGGATATCAATGCAGAGGGGGATCTGAGTGGAGGATGCGGATATCAATGCAGAGGGAGATCTGAGTGGAGGATGCGAATATCAATGCAGAGGTGGATCTGATTGGAGGATGCGGATATCAATGCAGAGTGGGATCTGAGTGGAGGATGCGGATATCAATGCAGAGTGGGATCTGAGTGGAGGATGCGGATATCCGTACAGAGGGAGATCTGGGAGGGGGATGCGGATATAAATGCAGAGAGAGTTCTGAGTGGAGTATGCGGATATCAATGCAGAGGGGGATCTCAGTGGAGAATGCCGATATCAATGCAGAGGGAGATCTGAGTGCAGGATGCGGATATCAATGCAGAGGGAGATCTGAGTGGAGGATGCGAATATCAATGCAGAGGTGGATCTGATTGGAGGATGCGGATATCAATGCAGAGTGGGATCTGAGTGGAGGATGCGGATATCCGTGCAGAGGGAGATCTGGGAGGGGGATGCGGATATCAATGCAGAGGAACATCTGAGTGGAGGATGCGGATATCAATGCAGAGGGAGATCTGAGTGGAGGATGCGAAGATTAATGCAGAGTGGGATCTGAGTGGAGGATGCGGATATCAATGCAGAGTGGGATCTGAGTGGAGGATGCGGATATCCGTACAGAGGGAGATCTGGGAGGGGGATGCGGATATAAATGCAGAGAGAGTTCTGAGTGGAGTATGCGGATATCAATGCAGAGGGGGATCTCAGTGGAGAATGCCGATATCAATGCAGAGGGAGATCTGAGTGCAGGATGCGGATATCAATGCAGAGGGAGATCTGAGTGGAGGATGCGAATATCAATGCAGAGGTGGATCTGATTGGAGGATGCGGATATCAATGCAGAGTGGGATCTGAGTGGAGGATGCGGATATCCGTGCAGAGGGAGATCTGGGAGGGGGATGCGGATATCAATGCAGAGGAACATCTGAGTGGAGGATGCGGATATCAATGCAGAGGGAGATCTGAGTGGAGGATGCGAAGATTAATGCAGAGGGGGATCTGAGTGGAGAATGCGGATATCAATGCAGAGGGGGATCTGAGTGGAGGATGCGGATATCAATGCAGAGGGAGATCTTAGAGGAGGATGCAGATATAAATGCAGAGAGAGTTCTGAGTGGAGTATGCGGATATCAATGCAGAGGGGGATCTCAGTGGAGAATGCCGATATCAATGCAGAGGGAGATCTGAGTGCAGGATGCGGATATCAATGCAGAGGGAGATCTGAGTGGAGGATGCGAATATCAATGCAGAGGTGGATCTGATTGGAGGATGCGGATATCAATGCAGAGTGGGATCTGAGTGTAGGATGCGGATATCCGTGCAGAGGGAGATCTGAGAGGGGGATGTGGATATCAATGCAGAGGAACATCTGAGTGGATGATGCGGGTATCAATGCAGAGGGGGATCTGAGTAGAGGATGCGGATATCAATGCAGAGGGAGCTCTGAGTGGAGTATGCGGATATCAATGCAGAGGGGGATCTCAGTGGAGAATGCCGATATCAATGCAGATGGGATCTCAGTGGAGGATGCGAATATCAACGCAAAGGGGGATCTGAGTTGAGGATGCGGATTTCAACACAGAGGGGGAACTGACTGGAGGGTGTGCATATCAATGCAGAAGGATATCTGAGTGGAGGATGCGGATATCAATGCAGACGGCGATTTGAGTGGAGGATACGGTTATCAATGCAGAGGGAGATCTGAGTTGAGGATGCGGATATCAATGCAGAGGGGGATCTGAATGGAGGATGCAGATATGAATGCAGAGGGAGATCTGAGTGGAGAATGCGGATATCAATGCAGAGGGAGATCCGAGTGGAGGATGCGGATATCAATGTAGGGGGAGATCTGAGTGGAGGATGCGGATATCAATGCTGAGGGGGATCTGAGTGGAGGATGCGGATATCAATGCAGAGCGAGATTTTAGTGCAGGATGCAGATATCAATGCAGAGGGAGATCTGATTGGAGGATGCGGATATCACTGCAGAGGGAGATCTGAGTGCAGGATGCGGATTTCAATGCAGAGGGGGACCTGAGTCGAGATGCGGATGTCAATGCAGAGGGAAATCTGAGTCGAGGTTTCGGATATCACTGCAGAGGAGGATCTGAGTGGAGGATGCGGATATCAATGCAGAGGGGGATCTGAGTGGAGGATGCGGATATCAATGCAGAGGGGGATCTGAGTGGAGGATGCGGATCTCAATGCAGAGGGGGATCTGAGTGGAGGATGCGGATATCAATGCAGAGGGGAATCTGAATGGAGGATGTGGATATCAATGCAGAGGGGAATCTGAATGGAGGATGCGGATATCAATTCAGAGGTGGATCTGAGTGGAGGATGTGGATATCAATGTAGAGGGGGATCTGAGTGGAGGATGTGGATATCAATTCAGAGGGAGATTTGATTGGAGGATGCGGATATCAATGCAGAGTGGGATCTGAGTGAAGTATGCGTATATCAATGCAGAGCGGGATCTGAGTGGAGGATGCGGATGTTATTCCAGAGGGAATCAGAGAGGAGGATGCGGACATCAATATAGAGGGGGATCTGAGTCGAAGTTGCGGATATCAATGCAGAAGGTGATCTGAATGCAGGATGCTGATATCAATGCAGTGGGAGATCGAAGTGGAGGATGCGAATATCAATGCAGAGGAGATCTGAGTGGAGGATGCGGATATCAATGCAGAGGGAAATCAGAGTGCAGGATGCGGATATCAATGTAGAGGGAGATCTGAGAGGGGGATGTGGATATCAATGCAGAGGAACATCTGAGTGGAGGATGCGGATATCAATGCAGAGGGAGATCTGAGAGGAGGATGCAGATATCAATGCAGAGAGAGCTCTGAGTGGAGTATGCGGATATCAATGCAGAGGGGGATCTCAGTGGAGAATGCGGATATCAATGCAGAGGGAGATCCGAGTGGAGGATGCGGATATCAATGCAGGGGGAGATCTGAGTGGAGGATGCGGATATCAATGCTGAGGGGGATCTGAGTGGAGGATGCGGATATCAATGCAGAGGGAGATTTTAGTGCAGGATGCAGATATCAATGCAGAGGGAGATCTGATTGGAGGATGCGGATATCACTGCAGAGGGAGATCTGAGTGCAGGATGCGGATTTCAATGCAGAGGGGTCCTGAGTCGAGATGCGGATGTCAATGCAGAGGGAAATCTGAGTCGAGGTTTCGGATATCACTGCAGAGGAGGATCTGAGTGGAGGATGCGGATATCAATGCAGAGGGGGATCTGAGTGGAGGATGCGGATATCAATGCAGAGGGGGATCTGAGTGGAGGATGCGGATCTCAATGCAGAGGGGGATCTGAGTGAAGGATGCGGATATCAATGCACAGGGGGATCTGAGTGGAGGATGCGGATATCAATGCAGAGGGGGATCTGAGTGGAGGAAGCGGATATCAATGCAGAGGGAGATTTTAGTGCAGGATGCGGATATCAATGCAGAGGGAGATCTGATTGGAGGATGTCGATTTCAATGCAGAGGGTGATCTGAGTGCAGGATGCGGATATCAATGCAGATGGGGACCTGAGTAGTCGATGCTGATATCAATTCAGAGAGAGATCTGAGTGGAGGACGCGGATATCAATGCAGAGGGGGATCTCAGTGGAGAATGCCGATATCAATGCAGAGGGAGATCTGAGTGCAGGATGCGGATATCAATGCAGAGGGAGATCTGAGTGGAGGATGCGAATATCAATGCAGAGGTGGATCTGATTGGAGGATGCGGATATCAATGCAGAGTGGGATCTGAGTGGAGGATACGGATATCAATGCAGAGGGAGATCTGAGTTGAGGATGCGGATATCAATGCAGAGGGGGATCTGAATGGAGGATGCAGATATGAATGCAGAGGGAGATCTGAGTGGAGAATGCGGATATCAATGCAGAGGGAGATCCGAGTGGAGGATGCGGATATCAATGCAGGGGGAGATCTGAGTGGAGGATGCGGATATCAATGCTGAGGGTGATCTGAGTGGAGGATGCGGATATCAATGCAGAGGGAGATTTTAGTGCAGGATGCAGATATCAATGCAGAGGGAGATCTGATTGGAGGATGCGGATATCACTGCAGAGGGAGATCTGAGTGCAGGATGCGGATTTCAATGCAGAGGGGGACCTGAGTCGAGATGCGGATGTCAATGCAGAGGGAAATCTGAGTCGAGGTTTCGGATATCACTGCAGAGGAGGATCTGAGTGGAGGATGCGGATATCAATACAGAGGGGGATCTGAGTGGAGGATGCGGATATCAATGCAGAGGGGGATCTGAGTGGAGGATGCGGATCTCAATGCAGAGGGGTATCTGAGTGAAGGATGCGGATATCAATGCACAGGGGGATCTGAGTGGAGGATGCGGATATCAATGCAGAGGGGGATCTGAGTGGAGGATGCGGATATCAATGCAGAGGGAGATTTTAGTGCAGGATGCGGATATCAATGCAGAGGGAGATCTGATTGGAGGATGTGGATTTCAATGCAGAGGGAGATCTGAGTGCAGGATGCGGATATCAATGCAGATGGGGACCTGAGTAGTCGATGCTGATATCAATTCAGAGGGAGATCTGAGTGGAGGACGCGGATATCAATGCAGAGGGAGATCTGAGTGGAGGATGCGGATATCAATGCAGAGGGGGATCTGAGTGGAGGATGCGGATATCAATGCAGAGGGAGATCTGAGTGGAGGATGCAAATATCAATGCAGAGGGGGATCTGATTGGAGAATGCGGATATCAATGCAGAGGGAGATCTCAGTCGAAGACGCGGATATCAATGCAGAGGGGGATCTGAGTGGAGGATGCGGATGTCAATTCAGAGGGAGATTGGAGTGCAGGGTGCGGATATCAATACAGAAGAGGATTTGATTGGCGGATGCGGATATCAATGCAGAGGAAGATCTGAGTGGAGAATGCAGAGGGAGATCTGAGTGGAGAATGCGGATATCAATGCAGAGGGAGATCTGAGTGGAGGATACGGATTTCAATGCATGGGATATCTGAGTGGAGGATGCGGATATCAATGCAGGGGGTGATCTGAGTGGAGGATGCGGATATGAATGCAGAGGGAGATTGAAGTGGAGGATGCGAATATCCATGCAGAGGGAAATCAGAGTGCAGGATGCAGATATCTGTGCAGAGGGAGATCTGAGTGGAGGATGCGGATATCAATGCAGAGTGGCATCTGAGTGGAGGATGCGGATATCCGTGCAGAGGGAGATCTGAGAGGGGGATGCGGATATCAATGCAGAGGAACATCTGAGTGGAGGATGCGGATATCAATGCAGAGGGAGATCTGAGTTGAGGATGCGAAGATTAATGCAGAGGGGGATCTGAGTGGAGAATGCGGATATCAATGCAGAGGGGGATCTGAGTGGAGGATGCAGATATCAATGCAGAGGGAGATCTTAGAGGAGGATGCAGATATAAATGCAGAGAGAGTTCTGAGTGGAGTATGCGGATATCAATGCAGAGGGGGATCTCATTGGAGAATGCCGATATCAATGCAGAGGGAGATCTGAGTGCGGGATGCGGATATCAATGCAGAGGGAGATCTGAGTGGAGGATGCGAATATCAATGCAGAGGTGGATCTGATTGGAGGATGCGGATATCAATGCAGAGGGTGATCTGAGTGGAGGATGCGGATATCAATTCAGAGGGAGATTGGAGTGCAGGGTGTGGATATCAATGCAGAGGAGGATTTGATTGGAGGATGCGGATATCAGTACACAGGGAGATCTGAGTGGAGTATGCGGATATCAATGCAGAGTGGGATCTGAGTGGAGGATGCAGATATCAGTGCACAGGGAGATCTGAGTGGGGGATGCGGATATCAATGCAGAGGGACATCTGAGTGGATGATGCGGATATCAATGCAGAAGGAGATCTGAGAGGAGGATGCGGATATCAATGCAGAGGGAGATCTGAGTGGAGGATGCGAATATCAGTGCAGACGGGGATCTGATTGGAGGATGCGGATGTCAATGCAGAGGGGGATCTGAGTGGAGGATGCGGATATAAATTCAGAGGGAGATTGGAGTGCAGTGTGTGGATATCAATGCAGAGGAGGATTTGATTGGAGGATGCGGATATCAATGCAGAGGAAGATCTGAGTTCAGAATGCGGATATCAATGCAGAGGGGGATCTGAGTGGAGAATGCAGATATGAATGCAGAGGGAGATCTGAGTGGAGAATGCGGATATCACTGCAGCGGGAGATCTGAGTGGAGGATGCGGATATCAATGCAGAGAGAGATTATAGTGCTGGATGCGGATATCAATGCAGAGGGAAATCTGAGTCGAGGATGCGCATATCAATTCAGACGGGGATCTGAGTGGAGGATGCGGATATCAATGCAGAGGGGGATCTGAGTGGAGGATGCGGATATCAATGCACAGGGAGATTTTAGTGCAGGATGCGGATATCAATGCAGCGGGAGATCTGATTGGAGGATGTGGATTTCAATGCAGAGGGAGATCTGAGTGCAGGATGCGGATATCAATGCAGAGGGGGACCTGAGTAGTCGATGCTGATATCAATTCAGAGAGAGATCTGACTGGAGGACGCGGATATCAATGCAGAGGGAGATCTGAGTGGAGGATGCGGATATCAATGCAGAGGGGGATCTGAGTGGAGGATGCGGATATCAATGCAGAGCGGGATCAGAGTGGAGGATGCGGATATCAGTGCAGAGGGATATTTGAGTGGAGGATGCGGATATCAATGCAGAGAGGGATCTGAGTGGAGGATGCCGATATCAGTGCAGAGGGAGATCTGAGTGGTGGATGCGGATATCAATGCAGAGGGACATCTGAGTGGATGATGCGGATATCAATGCAGAGGGGGAGCTGAGTGTAGGATGCGGATATCAATGCAGAGGAGGATTTGATTGGAGGATGCGGATATCAATGCAGAGAGAGATCTGAGTTCAGAATGCGGATATCAATGCAGAGGGGGATCTGAGTGGAGAATGCAGATATGAATGCAGAGGGAGATCTGAGTGGAGGATACGGATATCAATGCATGGGATATCTGACTGGAGGATGCGGATATCAATGCAGGGGGTGATATGAGTGGAGGATGCGGATATGAATGCAGAGGGGGATGTGAGTGGAGGATGCGGATATCAATGCAGAGGGAGAATTTAGTGCTGGATGCGGATATCAATGCAGAGGGAAATCTGAGTCGAGGATGCGGATATCAATTCAGACGGGGATCTGAGTGGAGGATGCGGATATCAATGCAGAAAGGGATCTGAGTGGAAGATGCAGATATCAATGCACAGTGCGATCTGAGTGGAGGATGCGGATATCAATGCAGAAGGGGATCTGAGTGGAGGATGCGGATATGAATGCAGAGGGAGATCTGAATGGAGGAAGCGGATATCAATGCAGAGGGGGATCTGAGTAGAGGATGTGCATATCAATGCAGAGGGGGATCTGAGTGGAGGATGCGGATATCAATGCAGAGGGGAATCTGAATGGAGGATGCGGATATCAATGCAGTGGTGGATCTGAGTGGAGGATGTGGATATCAATGTAGAGAGGGATCTGAGTGGAGGATGTGGATATCAATTCAGAGGGAGATTTGATTGGAGGATGCGGATATCAATGCAGAGTGGGATCTGAGTGAAGTATGCGTATATCAATGCAGAGGGGGATCTGAGTGGAGGATGTGGATGTTATTCCAGAGGGAATCAGAGAGGAGGATGCGGACATCAATATAGAGGGGTTCTGAGTCGAAGTTGCGGATATCAATGCAGAAGGAGATCTGAATGCAGGATGCTGATATCAATGCAGAGGGAGATCGAAGTGGAGGATGCGAATATCAATGCAGAGGAGATCTGAGTGGAGGATGCGGATATCAATGCAGAGGGAAATCAGAGTGCAGGATGCGGATATTAATGCAGAGGGAGATCTGAGTGGAGCATGTGGATATCAGTGCAGAGAGACATCTTAGTGGAGGATGCGGATATCAATGTAGAGGAGTATCTGAGTGGAGGATGCGGATATCAATGCAGAGTGGGATCTGAGTGGAGGATGCGGATATCCGTGCAGAGGGAGATCTGAGAGGGGGATGTGGATATCAATGCAAAGGAACATCTGAGTGGAGGATGCGGATATCAATGCAGAGGGGGATCTGAGTAGAGGATGCGGATATCAATGCAGAGGGAGATCTGAGAGGAGGATGCAGATATCAATGCAGAGAGAGCTCTGAGTGGAGTATGCGGATATCAATGCAGAGGGGGATCTCTGTGGAAAATGCCGATATCAATGCAGAGGGGGATCTCAGTGGAGGATGCCAATATCAACGCAGAGGGGGATCTGAGTTGAGGATGCGGATTTCAACACAGAGGGGGAACTGACTGGAGGGTGTGCATATCAATGCAGAAGGATATCTGAGTGGAGGATGCGGATATCAATGCAGACGGCGATTTGAGTGGAGGATGCGGATATCAATGCAGAGGGAGATCTGAGAGGAGGATGCAGATATCAATGCAGAGAGAGCTCTGAGTGGAGTATGCGGATATCAATGCAGAGGGGGATCTCAGTGGAGGATGCGAATATCAACGCAAAGGGGGATCTGAGTTGAGGATGCGGATTTCAACACAGAGGGGGAACTGACTGGAGGGTGTGCATATCAATGCAGAAGGATATCTGAGTGGAGGATGCGGATATCAATGCAGACGGCGATTTGAGTGGAGGATACGGTTATCAATGCAGAGGGAGATCTGAGTTGAGGATGCGGATATCAATGCAGAGGGGGATCTGAATGGAGGATGCAGATATGAATGCAGAGGGAGATCTGAGTGGAGAATGCGGATATCAATGCAGAGGGAGATCCGAGTGGAGGATGCGGATATCAATGTAGGGGGAGATCTGAGTGGAGGATGCGGATATCAATGCTGAGGGGGATCTGAGTGGAGGATGCGGATATCAATGCAGAGCGAGATTTTAGTGCAGGATGCAGATATCAATGCAGAGGGAGATCTGATTGGAGGATGCGGATATCACTGCAGAGGGAGATCTGAGTGCAGGATGCGGATTTCAATGCAGAGGGGGACCTGAGTCGAGATGCGGATGTCAATGCAGAGGGAAATCTGAGTCGAGGTTTCGGATATCACTGCAGAGGAGGATCTGAGTGGAGGATGCGGATATCAATGCAGAGGGGGATCTGAGTGGAGGATGCGGATATCAATGCAGAGGGGGATCTGAGTGGAGGATGCGGATCTCAATGCAGAGGGGGATCTGAGTGGAGGATGCGGATATCAATGCAGAGGGGAATCTGAATGGAGGATGTGGATATCAATGCAGAGGGGAATCTGAATGGAGGATGCGGATATCAATGCAGAGGTGGATCTGAGTGGAGGATGTAGATATCAATGTAGAGGGGGATCTGAGTGGAGGATGTGGATATCAATTCAGAGGGAGATTTGATTGGAGGATGCGGATATCAATGCAGAGTGGGATCTGAGTGAAGTATGCGTATATCAATGCAGAGCGGGATCTGAGTGGAGGATGCGGATGTTATTCCAGAGGGAATCAGAGAGGAGGATGCGGACATCAATATAGAGGGGGATCTGAGTCGAAGTTGCGGATATCAATGCAGAAGGTGATCTGAATGCAGGATGCTGATATCAATGCAGAGGGAGATCGAAGTGGAGGATGCGAATATCAATGCAGAGGAGATCTGAGTGGAGGATGCGGATATCAATGCAGAGGGAAATCAGAGTGCAGGATGCGGATATCAATGTAGAGGGAGATCTGAGTGGAGCATGTGGATATCAGTGCAGAGAGAGATCTTAGTGGAGGATGCGGATATCAATGTAGAGGGGTATCTGAGTGGAGGATGCGGATATCAATGCAGAGGGAGATCAGAGTGGCGAATGCGGATATCTGTGCACAGGGAGATCTGAGTGGAGGATGCGGATATCAATGCAGAGTGGGATCTGAGTGGAGGATGCGGATATCCGTGCAGAGGGAGATCTGAGAGGGAGATGTGGATATCAATGCAGAGGAACATCTGAGTGGATGATGCGGGTATCAATGCAGAGGGGGATCTGAGTAGAGGATGCGGATATCAATGCAGAGGGAGATCTGAGAGGAGGATGCAGATATCAATGCAGAGAGAGCTCTGAGTGGAGTATGCGGATATCAATGCAGAGGGGGATCTCAGTGGAGAATGCGGATATCAATGCAGAGGGAGATCCGAGTGGAGGATGCGGATATCAATGCAGGGGGAGATCTGAGTGGAGGATGCGGATATCAATGCTGAGGGGGATCTGAGTGGAGGATGCGGATATCAATGCAGAGGGAGATCTGAGAGGAGGATGCAGATATCAATGCAGAGAGAGCTCTGAGTGGAGTATGCGGATATCAATGCAGAGGGGGATCTCAGTGGAGAATGCGGATATTAATGCAGAGGGAGATCCGAGTGGAGGATGCGGATATCAATGCAGGGGGAGATCTGAGTGGAGGATGCGGATATCAATGCTGAGGGGGATCTGAGTGGAGGATGCGGATATCAATGCAGAGGGAGATTTTAGTGCAGGATGCAGATATCAATGCAGAGGGAGATCTGATTGGAGGATGCGGATATCACTGCAGAGGGAGATCTGAGTGCAGGATGCGGATTTCAATGCAGAGGGGTCCTGAGTCGAGATGCGGATGTCAATGCAGAGGGAAATCTGAGTCGAGGTTTCGGATATCACTGCAGAGGAGGATCTGAGTGGAGGATGCGGATATCAATGCAGAGGGGGATCTGAGTGGAGGATGCGGATATCAATGCAGAGGGGGATCTGAGTGGAGGATGCGGATCTCAATGCAGAGGGGGATCTGAGTGAAGGATGCGGATATCAATGCACAGGGGGATCTGAGTGGAGGATGCGGATATCAATGCAGAGGGGGATCTGAGTGGAGGATGCGGATATCAATGCAGAGGGAGATTTTAGTGCAGGATGCGGATATCAATGCAGAGGGAGATCTGATTGGAGGATGTGGATTTCAATGCAGAGGGTGATCTGAGTGCAGGATGCGGATATCAATGCAGATGGGGACCTGAGTAGTCGATGCTGATATCAATTCAGAGAGAGATCTGAGTGGAGGACGCGGATATCAATGCAGAGGGGGATCTCAGTGGAGAATGCCGATATCAATGCAGAGGGAGATCTGAGTGCAGGATGCGGATATCAATGCAGAGGGAGATCTGAGTGGAGGATGCGAATATCAATGCAGAGGTGGATCTGATTGGAGGATGCGGATATCAATGCAGAGTGGGATCTGAGTGGAGGATACGGATATCAATGCAGAGGGAGATCTGAGTTGAGGATGCGGATATCAATGCAGAGGGGGATCTGAATGGAGGATGCAGATATGAATGCAGAGGGAGATCTGAGTGGAGAATGCGGATATCAATGCAGAGGGAGATTTTAGTGCAGGATGCAGATATCAATGCAGAGGGAGATCTGATTGGAGGATGCGGATATCACTGCAGAGGGAGATCTGAGTGCAGGATGCGGATTTCAATGCAGAGGGGGACCTGAGTCGAGATGCGGATGTCAATGCAGAGGGAAATCTGAGTCGAGGTTTCGGATATCACTGCAGAGGAGGATCTGAGTGGAGGATGCGGATATCAATACAGAGGGGGATCTGAGTGGAGGATGCGGATATCAATGCAGAGGGGGATCTGAGTGGAGGATGCGGATCTCAATGCAGAGGGGTATCTGAGTGAAGGATGCGGATATCAATGCACAGGGGGATCTGAGTGGAGGATGCGGATATCAATGCAGAGGGGGATCTGAGTGGAGGATGCGGATATCAATGCAGAGGGAGATTTTAGTGCAGGATGCGGATATCAATGCAGAGGGAGATCTGATTGGAGGATGTGGATTTCAATGCAGAGGGAGATCTGAGTGCAGGATGCGGATATCAATGCAGATGGGGACCTGAGTAGTCGATGCTGATATCAATTCAGAGGGAGATCTGAGTGGAGGACGCGGATATCAATGCAGAGGGAGATCTGAGTGGAGGATGCGGATATCAATGCAGAGGGGGATCTGAGTGGAGGATGCGGATATCAATGCAGAGGGAGATCTGAGTGGAGGATGCAAATATCAATGCAGAGGGGGATCTGATTGGAGAATGCGGATATCAATGCAGAGGGAGATCTCAGTCGAAGACGCGGATATCAATGCAGAGGGGGATCTGAGTGGAGGATGCGGATGTCAATTCAGAGGGAGATTGGAGTGCAGGGTGCGGATATCAATACAGAAGAGGATTTGATTGGCGGATGCGGATATCAATGCAGAGGAAGATCTGAGTGGAGAATGCAGAGGGAGATCTGAGTGGAGAATGCGGATATCAATGCAGAGGGAGATCTGAGTGGAGGATACGGATTTCAATGCATGGGATATCTGAGTGGAGGATGCGGATATCAATGCAGGGGGTGATCTGAGTGGAGGATGCGGATATGAATGCAGAGGGAGATTGAAGTGGAGGATGCGAATATCCATGCAGAGGGAAATCAGAGTGCAGGATGCAGATATCTGTGCAGAGGGAGATCTGAGTGGAGGATGCGGATATGAATGCAGAGTGGGATCTGAGTGGAGGATGCGGATATCCGTGCAGAGGGAGATCTGAGAGGGGGATGCGGATATCAATACAGAGGAACATCTGAGTGGAGGATGCGGATATCAATGCAGAGGGAGATCTGAGTTGAGGATGCGAAGATTAATGCAGAGGGGGATCTGAGTGGAGAATGCGGATATCAATGCAGAGGGGGATCTGAGTGGAGGATGCAGATATCAATGCAGAGGGAGATCTTAGAGGAGGATGCAGATATAAATGCAGAGAGAGTTCTGAGTGGAGTATGCGGATATCAATGCAGAGGGGGATCTCAGTGGAGAATGCCGATATCAATGCAGAGGGAGATCTGAGTGCGGGATGCGGATATCAATGCAGAGGGAGATCTGAGTGGAGGATGCGAATATCAATGCAGAGGTGGATCTGATTGGAGGATGCGGATATCAATGCAGAGGGTGATCTGAGTGGAGGATGCGGATATCAATTCAGAGGGAGATTGGAGTGCAGGGTGTGGATATCAATGCAGAGGAGGATTTGATTGGAGGATGCGGATATCAGTACACAGGGAGATCTGAGTGGAGTATGCGGATATCAATGCAGAGTGGGATCTGAGTGGAGGATGCAGATATCAGTGCAGAGGGAGATCTGAGTGGGGGATGCGGATATCAATGCAGAGGGACATCTGAGTGGATGATGCGGATATCAATGCAGAAGGAGATCTGAGTGGAGGATGCGGATATCAATGCAGAGGGAGATCTGAGTGGAGGATGCGAATATCAGTGCAGACGGGGATCTGATTGGAGGATGCGGATGTCAATGCAGAGGGGGATCTGAGTGGAGGATGCGGATATAAATTCAGAGGGAGATTGGAGTGCAGTGTGTGGATATCAATGCAGAGGAGGATTTGATTGGAGGATGCGGATATCAATGCAGAGGAAGATCTGAGTTCAGAATGCGGATATCAATGCAGAGGGGGATCTGAGTGGAGAATGCGGATATCACTGCAGAGGGAGATCTGAGTGGAGGATGCGGATATCAATGCAGAGAGAGATTATAGTGCTGGATGCGGATATCAATGCAGAGGGAAATCTGAGTCGAGGATGCGGATATCAATTCAGACGGGGATCTGAGTGGAGGATGCGGATATCAATGCAGAGGGGGATCTGAGTGGAGGATGCGGATATCAATGCACAGGGAGATTTTAGTGCAGGATGCGGATATCAATGCAGCGGGAGATCTGATTGGAGGATGTGGATTTCAATGCAGAGGGAGATCTGAGTGCAGGATGCGGATATCAATGCAGAGGGGGACCTGAGTAGTCGATGCTGATATCAATTCAGAGAGAGATCTGACTGGAGGACGCGGATATCAATGCAGAGGGAGATCTGAGTGGAGGATGCGGATATCAATGCAGAGGGGGATCTGAGTGGAGGATGCGGATATCAATGCAGAGCGGGATCAGAGTGGAGGATGCGGATATCAGTGCAGAGGGAGATTTGAGTGGAGGATGCGGATATCAATGCAGAGAGGGATCTGAGTGGAGGATGCGATTATCAATGCAGAGGGGGATCTGATTGGAGGATGCGGATATCAATGCAGAGGGAGATCTGAGTCGAAGACGCGGATATCAATGCAGAGGAGGATTTGATTGGAGGATGCGGATATCAATGCAGAGAGAGATCTGAGTTCAGAATGCGGATATCAATGCAGAGGGGGATCTGAGTGGAGAATGCAGATATGAATGCAGAGGGAGATCTGAGTGGAGGATACGGATATCAATGCATGGGATATCTGACTGGAGGATGCGGATATCAATGCAGGGGGTGATCTGAGTGGAGGATGCGGATATGAATGCAGAGGGGGATGTGAGTGGAGGATGCGGATATCAATGCAGAGGGAGAATTTAGTGCTGGATGCGGATATCAATGCAGAGGGAAATCTGAGTCGAGGATGCGGATATCAATTCAGACGGGGATCTGAGTGGAGGATGCGGATATCAATGCAGAAAGGGATCTGAGTGGAAGATGCAGATATCAATGCACAGTGCGATCTGAGTGGAGGATGCGGATATCAATGCAGAAGGGGATCTGAGTGGAGGATGCGGATATGAATGCAGAGGGAGATCTGAATGGAGGAAGCGGATATCAATGCAGAGGGGGATCTGAGTAGAGGATGTGCATATCAATGCAGAGGGGGATCTGAGTGGAGGATGCGGATATCAATGCAGAGGGGAATCTGAATGGAGGATGCGGATATCAATGCAGAGGTGGATCTGAGTGGAGGATGTGGATATCAATGTAGAGAGGGATCTGAGTGGAGGATGTGGATATCAATTCAGAGGGAGATTTGATTGGAGGATGCGGATATCAATGCAGAGTGGGATCTGAGTGAAGTATGCGTATATCAATGCAGAGGGGGATCTGAGTGGAGGATGCGGATGTTATTCCAGAGGGAATCAGAGAGGAGGATGCGGACATCAATATAGAGGGGGATCTGAGTCGAAGTTGCGGATATCAATGCAGAAGGAGATCTGAATGCAGGATGCTGATATCAATGCAGAGGGAGATCGAAGTGGAGGATGCGAATATCAATGCAGAGGAGATCTGAGTGGAGGATGCGGATATCAATGCAGAGGGAAATCAGAGTGCAGGATGCGGATATTAATGCAGAGGGAGATCTGAGTGGAGCATGTGGATATCAGTGCAGAGAGACATCTTAGTGGAGGATGCGGATATCAATGTAGAGGAGTATCTGAGTGGAGGATGCGGATATCAATGCAGAGGGGGATCTCAGTGGAGGATGCGAATATCAACGCAGAGGGGGATCTGAGTTGAGGATGCGGATTTCAACACAGAGGGGGAACTGACTGGAGGGTGTGCATATCAATGCAGAAGGATATCTGAGTGGAGGATGCGGATATCAATGCAGACGGCGATTTGAGTGGAGGATGCGGATATCAATGCAGAGGGAGATCTGAGTGGAGGATGCGGATATCAATGCAGAGGGGGATCTGAATGGAGGATGCAGATATGAATGCAGAGGGAGATCTGAGTGGAGAATGCGGATATGAATGCAGAGGGAGATCTGAGTGGAGGATGCAGATATCAATGCAGGGGGAGATCTGAGTGGAGGATGCGGATATCAATGCTGAGGGGGATCTGAGTGGAGGATGCGGATATCAATGCAGAGGGAGATCTGAGTGCAGGATGCGGATTTCAATGCAGAGGGGGACCTGAGTCGAGATGCGGATGTCAATGCAGAGGGAAATCTGAGTCGAGGTTTCGGATATCACTGCAGAGGAGGATCTGAGTGGAGGATGCGGATATCAATGCAGAGGGGGATCTGAGTGGAGGATGCGGATATCAATGCAGAGTAGGATCTGAGTGGAGGATGCGGATCTCAATGCAGAGGGGGATCTGAGTGAAGGATGCGGATATCAATGCACAGGGGGATCTGAGTGGAGGATGCGGATATCAATGCAGAAGGAGATCTGAGTGCAGGATGCGGATATCAATGCAGACGGAGATCGATGTGGAGGATGCGAATATCAATGCAGAGGGAGATCTGACTGGAGGATGCGGATATCAATGCAGAGGAAAATCAGAGTTGAGGATGCGGATATCAATGCAGAGGGAGATCTGAGTGGAGAATGCGGATATCAATGTAGAGGGAGATCTGAGTGGAGGATGCGGATATCAATGCAGAGGGGGATCTGAGTGGAGGATGCGGATATCAATGCAGAGGGAGATCTGAGTGCAGGATGCGGATATGAGTGCAGTGGGGGATCTGAGTGGAGTATGCGGATATCAATTGAGTGAGATTGGAGTCTAGTATGCGGATATCAATGCAGAGGTGAATTTGATTGCTGGATGTGGATATCAATGCAGAGGAAGATCTGAGTTCAGAATGCGGATATCAATGCAGAGGGGGATCTGAGTGGAGGTTGCGGATATAAATGCAGAGAGGGATCTGAGTTATGGATGCGGATATCAATGCAGAGGGATATCTGAGTGGAGGATGCGAATATCAATGCAGAGGGGGATCAGAGTGGAGGATGCGGATATCAGTACAGAGGGAGATCTGAGTGGAGGATGCGGATATCAATGCAGAGTGGGTTCTGAGTAGAGGAAGCTGATGTCAATGCAGAGGGGGATCTGAGTAGAGGATGTGGATATCAATGCAGAGGGGGATCTGAGTGGTGGATGCGGATATTAATGCAGAGGGGGATCTGAGTGGAGGATGCGGATATCAGCGCAGAGGGAGATCTGAGAGGGGGATGCGGATATCAATGCAGAGGAACATCTGAGTGGAGGATGCGGATATCAATGCTGAGGGAGATCTGAGTGGACGATGCAGACATCAATGCAGAGGGGGATCTGAATGGAGGATGCTGATATCAATGCAGAGTGAGATCTGAGAGGAGAATGCAGGTATCAATGCAGAGGAACATCTGAGCAGAGGTAGAGCTGAGTGCAGGATGCGAATATCAATGCAGAGGCAGATCTGAGTAGTGGATGCGGATAACAATGCAGAGGGAGATCTGAGTGCACCATGTGAATATCAATGCAGAGGGTGATCTGAGTAGAGAATGCAGATATTAAAGCAGAGGGAGATCTGAGTGGAGGATGCGGATATCAATGCCGAGGGAGATCTGAGTGGAGGATGCGGATATCAATGCAGAGTGATTTCTGAGTGTAGGATCTGGATATCAATGAAGACGGTGATCTGAGTGGAGGATGCCAATGTCAATGCAGAGGGGGACTGAGTGGAGGATGCGAATATCAATGCAGAGGGGGATCTGAATGGAGGATGCGAATATCAATGCAGAGGGGGATCTGAGTGGAGGATGCCGATATCAATGCAGAGGGAGATCTGAGAGGAGGATGCAGGTATCAATGCAGAGAGAGCTCTGAGTGGAGTATGCAGATATCAATGCAGAGGGGGATCTCAGTGGAGAATGCCGATATCAATGCAGAGGGGGATCTCAGTGGAGGATGCGAATATCAACGCAGAGTGGGATCTGAGTTGAGGATGCGGATTTCAACGCAGAGGGGGAACTGACTGGAGGGTGTGCATATCAATGCAGAAGGATATCTGAGTGGAGGATGCGGATATCAATGCAGACGGCGATTTGAGTGGAGGATGCGGATATCAATGCAGAGAGGGATCTGAGTTATGGATGCGGATACCAAAGCAGAGGGATATCTGAGTGGAGGATGCGAATATCAATGCAGAGGGGGATCAGAGTGGAGGATGCGGATATCAGTACAGAGGGAGATCTGAGTGGAGGATGCGGATATCAATGCAGAGTGGGTTCTGAGTGGAGGATGCGGATATCAATGCAGAGGGTGATCTGAGTGGAGGATGCGGATATCCATGCAGAGGGGGATCTGAGTGGAGGATGCGGATATCAATGCAGAGGGAGATCTGAGTGCAGGATGCGGATATGAGTGCAGAGGGGGATCTGAGTGGAGTATGCGGATATCAATTGAGGGAGATTGGAGTGTAGTATGCGGATATCAATGCAGAGGTGAATTTGATTGCTGGATGTGGATATCAATGCAGAGGAAGATCTGAGTTCTGAATGCGGATATCAATGCAGAGGGGGATCTGAGTGGAGGTTGCGGATATAAATGCAGAGGGATATCTGAGTGGAGGATACGAATATCAATGCAGAGGGGGATCAGAGTGGAGGATGCGGATATCAGTACAGAGGGAGATCTGAGTGGAGGACGCGGATATCAATGCAGAGGGGGATCTGAGTAGAGGAAGCGGATGTCAATGCAGAGGGGGATCTGAGTAGAGGATGTGGATATCAATGCAGAGGGGGATCTGAGTGGAGGATGCGGATATTAATGCAGAGGGGGATCTGAGTGAAGGATGCGGATATCTGCGCAGAGGGAGATCTGAGAGGGGGATGCGGATATCAATGCAGAGGAACATCTGAGTGGAGGATGCGGATATCAATGCTGAGGGAGATCTGAGTAGACGATGCAGACATCAATGCAGAGGGGGATCTGAATGGAGGATGCTGATATCAATGCAGAGTGAGATCTGAGAGGAGAATGCAGGTATCAATGCAGACGAACATCTGAGCAGAGGTAGAGCTGAGTGGAGGATGCGAATATCAATGCAGAGGCAGATCTGAGTGGTGGATGCGGATAACAATGCAGAGGGAGATCTGAGTGGAGGATGCCGATATCAATGCAGAGGGAGATCTGAGAGGAGGATGCAGGTATCAATGCAGAGAGAGCTCTGAGTGGAGTATGCAGATATCAATGCAGAGAGGGATCTCAGTGGAGAATGCCGATATCAATGCAGAGGGGGATCTCAGTGGAGGATGCGAATATAAACGCAGAGGGGGATCTGAGTTGAGGATGCGGATGTCAACGCAGAGGGGGAACTGACTGGAGGGTGTGCATATCAATGCAGAAGGATATCTGAGTGGAGGATGCGGATATCAATGCAGACGGCGATTTGAGTGGAGGATGCGGATATCAATGCAGAGGGAGATCTGAATGGAGGATGCGGATATCAATGCAGAGGGGGATCTGAGTGGAGGATGCGGATATCAATGCAGAGGGTGATTTTAGTGCAGGATGCGGATATCAATGCAGAGGGAGATCTGATTGGAGGATGCGGATATCACTGCAGAGGGAGATCTGAGTGCAGGATGCGGATTTCAATGCAGAGGGGGACCTGAGACGAGATGCGGATATCAATGCAGAGGGAAATCTGAGTCGAGGTTTCGGATATCACTGCAGAGGAGGATCTGAGTGGAGGATGCGGATATCAATGCAGAGGGGGATCTGAGTGGAGGATGCAGATATCAATGCAGAGGGGGATCTGAGTGGAGGATGCGGATCTCAATGCAGAGGGGGATCTGAGTGAAGGATGCGGATATCAATGCACAGGGGGATATGAGTGGAGGATGCGGATATCAATGCAGAAGGAGATCTGAGTGCAGGATGCGGATATCAATGCAGAGGGAGATCGATGTGGAGGATGCGAATATCAATGCAGAGGGAGATCTGACTGGAGGATGCGGATATCAATGCAGAGGGAAATCAGATTTGAGGATGCGGATATCAATGCAGAGGGAGATCTGAGTGGAGAATGCGGATATCAATGCAGAGGGAAATCTGAGTGGAGGATGCGGATATCAATGCAGAGGGAGATCTGAGTGCAGGATGCGGATATGAGTGCAGAGGGGGATCTGAGTGGAGTATGCGGATATCAATTGAGGGAGATTGGAGTGTAGTATGCGGATATCAATGCAGAGGTGAATTTGATTGCTGCATGTGGATATCAATGCAGAGGAAGATCTGAGTTCAGAATGCGGGTATGAATGCAGAGGGGAATCTGAGTGGAGGTTGCGGATATAAATGCAGAGAGGGATCTGAGTTATGATATGCGGATATCAATGCAGAGGGATATCTGAGTGGAGGATGCGAATATCAATGCAGAGGGGGATCAGAGTGGAGGATGCGGATATCAGTACAGAGGGAGATCTGAGTGGAGGATGCGGATATCAATGCAGAGTGGGTTCTGAGTGGAGGATGCAGATATCAATGCAGAGGGAGATCTGAGTGGAGGATGCGAAGATTACTGCAGAGGGGGATCTGAGTGGAGAATGCGGATATCAATGCAGAGGGGGATCTGAGTGGAGGATGCGGATATCAATGCAGAGGGAGATCTGAGTGCAGAGGGGGATCTGAGTGGAGTATGCGGATATCAATTGAGGGAGATTGGAGTGTAGTATGCGGATATCAATGCAGAGGTGAATTTGATTGCTGGATGTGGATATCAATGCAGAGGAAGATCTGAGTTCAGAATGCGGGTATGAATGCAGAGGGGGATCTGATTGGAGAATGCGGATATCAATGCAGAGGGAGATCTCAGTCGAAGACGCGGATATCAATGCAGAGGGGGATCTGAGTGGAGGATGCGGATGTCAATTCAGAGGGAGATTGGAGTGCAGGGTGCGGATATCAATACAGAAGAGGATTTGATTGGCGGATGCGGATATCAATGCAGAGGAAGATCTGAGTGGAGAATGCAGAGGGAGATCTGAGTGGAGAATGCGGATATCAATGCAGAGGGAGATCTGAGTGGAGGATACGGATTTCAATGCATGGGATATCTGAGTGGAGGATGCGGATATCAATGCAGGGGGTGATCTGAGTGGAGGATGCGGATATGAATGCAGAGGGAGATTGAAGTGGAGGATGCGAATATCCATGCAGAGGGAAATCAGAGTGCAGGATGCAGATATCTGTGCAGAGGGAGATCTGAGTGGAGGATGCGGATATGAATGCAGAGTGGGATCTGAGTGGAGGATGCGGATATCCGTGCAGAGGGAGATCTGAGAGGGGGATGCGGATATCAATACAGAGGAACATCTGAGTGGAGGATGCGGATATCAATGCAGAGGGAGATCTGAGTTGAGGATGCGAAGATTAATGCAGAGGGGGATCTGAGTGGAGAATGCGGATATCAATGCAGAGGGGGATCTGAGTGGAGGATGCAGATATCAATGCAGAGGGAGATCTTAGAGGAGGATGCAGATATAAATGCAGAGAGAGTTCTGAGTGGAGTATGCGGATATCAATGCAGAGGGGGATCTCAGTGGAGAATGCCGATATCAATGCAGAGGGAGATCTGAGTGCGGGATGCGGATATCAATGCAGAGGGAGATCTGAGTGGAGGATGCGAATATCAATGCAGAGGTGGATCTGATTGGAGGATGCGGATATCAATGCAGAGGGTGATCTGAGTGGAGGATGCGGATATCAATTCAGAGGGAGATTGGAGTGCAGGGTGTGGATATCAATGCAGAGGAGGATTTGATTGGAGGATGCGGATATCAGTACACAGGGAGATCTGAGTGGAGTATGCGGATATCAATGCAGAGTGGGATCTGAGTGGAGGATGCAGATATCAGTGCAGAGGGAGATCTGAGTGGGGGATGCGGATATCAATGCAGAGGGACATCTGAGTGGATGATGCGGATATCAATGCAGAAGGAGATCTGAGTGGAGGATGCGGATATCAATGCAGAGGGAGATCTGAGTGGAGGATGCGAATATCAGTGCAGACGGGGATCTGATTGGAGGATGCGGATGTCAATGCAGAGGGGGATCTGAGTGGAGGATGCGGATATAAATTCAGAGGGAGATTGGAGTGCAGTGTGTGGATATCAATGCAGAGGAGGATTTGATTGGAGGATGCGGATATCAATGCAGAGGAAGATCTGAGTTCAGAATGCGGATATCAATGCAGAGGGGGATCTGAGTGGAGAATGCGGATATCACTGCAGAGGGAGATCTGAGTGGAGGATGCGGATATCAATGCAGAGAGAGATTATAGTGCTGGATGCGGATATCAATGCAGAGGGAAATCTGAGTCGAGGATGCGGATATCAATTCAGACGGGGATCTGAGTGGAGGATGCGGATATCAATGCAGAGGGGGATCTGAGTGGAGGATGCGGATATCAATGCACAGGGAGATTTTAGTGCAGGATGCGGATATCAATGCAGCGGGAGATCTGATTGGAGGATGTGGATTTCAATGCAGAGGGAGATCTGAGTGCAGGATGCGGATATCAATGCAGAGGGGGACCTGAGTAGTCGATGCTGATATCAATTCAGAGAGAGATCTGACTGGAGGACGCGGATATCAATGCAGAGGGAGATCTGAGTGGAGGATGCGGATATCAATGCAGAGGGGGATCTGAGTGGAGGATGCGGATATCAATGCAGAGCGGGATCAGAGTGGAGGATGCGGATATCAGTGCAGAGGGAGATTTGAGTGGAGGATGCGGATATCAATGCAGAGAGGGATCTGAGTGGAGGATGCGATTATCAATGCAGAGGGGGATCTGATTGGAGGATGCGGATATCAATGCAGAGGGAGATCTGAGTCGAAGACGCGGATATCAATGCAGAGGAGGATTTGATTGGAGGATGCGGATATCAATGCAGAGAGAGATCTGAGTTCAGAATGCGGATATCAATGCAGAGGGGGATCTGAGTGGAGAATGCAGATATGAATGCAGAGGGAGATCTGAGTGGAGGATACGGATATCAATGCATGGGATATCTGACTGGAGGATGCGGATATCAATGCAGGGGGTGATCTGAGTGGAGGATGCGGATATGAATGCAGAGGGGGATGTGAGTGGAGGATGCGGATATCAATGCAGAGGGAGAATTTAGTGCTGGATGCGGATATCAATGCAGAGGGAAATCTGAGTCGAGGATGCGGATATCAATTCAGACGGGGATCTGAGTGGAGGATGCGGATATCAATGCAGAAAGGGATCTGAGTGGAAGATGCAGATATCAATGCACAGTGCGATCTGAGTGGAGGATGCGGATATCAATGCAGAAGGGGATCTGAGTGGAGGATGCGGATATGAATGCAGAGGGAGATCTGAATGGAGGAAGCGGATATCAATGCAGAGGGGGATCTGAGTAGAGGATGTGCATATCAATGCAGAGGGGGATCTGAGTGGAGGATGCGGATATCAATGCAGAGGGGAATCTGAATGGAGGATGCGGATATCAATGCAGAGGTGGATCTGAGTGGAGGATGTGGATATCAATGTAGAGAGGGATCTGAGTGGAGGATGTGGATATCAATTCAGAGGGAGATTTGATTGGAGGATGCGGATATCAATGCAGAGTGGGATCTGAGTGAAGTATGCGTATATCAATGCAGAGGGGGATCTGAGTGGAGGATGCGGATGTTATTCCAGAGGGAATCAGAGAGGAGGATGCGGACATCAATATAGAGGGGGATCTGAGTCGAAGTTGCGGATATCAATGCAGAAGGAGATCTGAATGCAGGATGCTGATATCAATGCAGAGGGAGATCGAAGTGGAGGATGCGAATATCAATGCAGAGGAGATCTGAGTGGAGGATGCGGATATCAATGCAGAGGGAAATCAGAGTGCAGGATGCGGATATTAATGCAGAGGGAGATCTGAGTGGAGCATGTGGATATCAGTGCAGAGAGACATCTTAGTGGAGGATGCGGATATCAATGTAGAGGAGTATCTGAGTGGAGGATGCGGATATCAATGCAGAGGGGGATCTCAGTGGAGGATGCGAATATCAACGCAGAGGGGGATCTGAGTTGAGGATGCGGATTTCAACACAGAGGGGGAACTGACTGGAGGGTGTGCATATCAATGCAGAAGGATATCTGAGTGGAGGATGCGGATATCAATGCAGACGGCGATTTGAGTGGAGGATGCGGATATCAATGCAGAGGGAGATCTGAGTGGAGGATGCGGATATCAATGCAGAGGGGGATCTGAATGGAGGATGCAGATATGAATGCAGAGGGAGATCTGAGTGGAGAATGCGGATATGAATGCAGAGGGAGATCTGAGTGGAGGATGCAGATATCAATGCAGGGGGAGATCTGAGTGGAGGATGCGGATATCAATGCTGAGGGGGATCTGAGTGGAGGATGCGGATATCAATGCAGAGGGAGATCTGAGTGCAGGATGCGGATTTCAATGCAGAGGGGGACCTGAGTCGAGATGCGGATGTCAATGCAGAGGGAAATCTGAGTCGAGGTTTCGGATATCACTGCAGAGGAGGATCTGAGTGGAGGATGCGGATATCAATGCAGAGGGGGATCTGAGTGGAGGATGCGGATATCAATGCAGAGTAGGATCTGAGTGGAGGATGCGGATCTCAATGCAGAGGGGGATCTGAGTGAAGGATGCGGATATCAATGCACAGGGGGATCTGAGTGGAGGATGCGGATATCAATGCAGAAGGAGATCTGAGTGCAGGATGCGGATATCAATGCAGACGGAGATCGATGTGGAGGATGCGAATATCAATGCAGAGGGAGATCTGACTGGAGGATGCGGATATCAATGCAGAGGAAAATCAGAGTTGAGGATGCGGATATCAATGCAGAGGGAGATCTGAGTGGAGAATGCGGATATCAATGTAGAGGGAGATCTGAGTGGAGGATGCGGATATCAATGCAGAGGGGGATCTGAGTGGAGGATGCGGATATCAATGCAGAGGGAGATCTGAGTGCAGGATGCGGATATGAGTGCAGTGGGGGATCTGAGTGGAGTATGCGGATATCAATTGAGTGAGATTGGAGTCTAGTATGCGGATATCAATGCAGAGGTGAATTTGATTGCTGGATGTGGATATCAATGCAGAGGAAGATCTGAGTTCAGAATGCGGATATCAATGCAGAGGGGGATCTGAGTGGAGGTTGCGGATATAAATGCAGAGAGGGATCTGAGTTATGGATGCGGATATCAATGCAGAGGGATATCTGAGTGGAGGATGCGAATATCAATGCAGAGGGGGATCAGAGTGGAGGATGCGGATATCAGTACAGAGGGAGATCTGAGTGGAGGATGCGGATATCAATGCAGAGTGGGTTCTGAGTAGAGGAAGCTGATGTCAATGCAGAGGGGGATCTGAGTAGAGGATGTGGATATCAATGCAGAGGGGGATCTGAGTGGTGGATGCGGATATTAATGCAGAGGGGGATCTGAGTGGAGGATGCGGATATCAGCGCAGAGGGAGATCTGAGAGGGGGATGCGGATATCAATGCAGAGGAACATCTGAGTGGAGGATGCGGATATCAATGCTGAGGGAGATCTGAGTGGACGATGCAGACATCAATGCAGAGGGGGATCTGAATGGAGGATGCTGATATCAATGCAGAGTGAGATCTGAGAGGAGAATGCAGGTATCAATGCAGAGGAACATCTGAGCAGAGGTAGAGCTGAGTGCAGGATGCGAATATCAATGCAGAGGCAGATCTGAGTAGTGGATGCGGATAACAATGCAGAGGGAGATCTGAGTGCACCATGTGAATATCAATGCAGAGGGTGATCTGAGTAGAGAATGCAGATATTAAAGCAGAGGGAGATCTGAGTGGAGGATGCGGATATCAATGCCGAGGGAGATCTGAGTGGAGGATGCGGATATCAATGCAGAGTGATTTCTGAGTGTAGGATCTGGATATCAATGAAGACGGTGATCTGAGTGGAGGATGCCAATGTCAATGCAGAGGGGGACTGAGTGGAGGATGCGAATATCAATGCAGAGGGGGATCTGAATGGAGGATGCGAATATCAATGCAGAGGGGGATCTGAGTGGAGGATGCCGATATCAATGCAGAGGGAGATCTGAGAGGAGGATGCAGGTATCAATGCAGAGAGAGCTCTGAGTGGAGTATGCAGATATCAATGCAGAGGGGGATCTCAGTGGAGAATGCCGATATCAATGCAGAGGGGGATCTCAGTGGAGGATGCGAATATCAACGCAGAGTGGGATCTGAGTTGAGGATGCGGATTTCAACGCAGAGGGGGAACTGACTGGAGGGTGTGCATATCAATGCAGAAGGATATCTGAGTGGAGGATGCGGATATCAATGCAGACGGCGATTTGAGTGGAGGATGCGGATATCAATGCAGAGAGGGATCTGAGTTATGGATGCGGATACCAAAGCAGAGGGATATCTGAGTGGAGGATGCGAATATCAATGCAGAGGGGGATCAGAGTGGAGGATGCGGATATCAGTACAGAGGGAGATCTGAGTGGAGGATGCGGATATCAATGCAGAGTGGGTTCTGAGTGGAGGATGCGGATATCAATGCAGAGGGTGATCTGAGTGGAGGATGCGGATATCCATGCAGAGGGGGATCTGAGTGGAGGATGCGGATATCAATGCAGAGGGAGATCTGAGTGCAGGATGCGGATATGAGTGCAGAGGGGGATCTGAGTGGAGTATGCGGATATCAATTGAGGGAGATTGGAGTGTAGTATGCGGATATCAATGCAGAGGTGAATTTGATTGCTGGATGTGGATATCAATGCAGAGGAAGATCTGAGTTCTGAATGCGGATATCAATGCAGAGGGGGATCTGAGTGGAGGTTGCGGATATAAATGCAGAGGGATATCTGAGTGGAGGATACGAATATCAATGCAGAGGGGGATCAGAGTGGAGGATGCGGATATCAGTACAGAGGGAGATCTGAGTGGAGGACGCGGATATCAATGCAGAGGGGGATCTGAGTAGAGGAAGCGGATGTCAATGCAGAGGGGGATCTGAGTAGAGGATGTGGATATCAATGCAGAGGGGGATCTGAGTGGAGGATGCGGATATTAATGCAGAGGGGGATCTGAGTGAAGGATGCGGATATCTGCGCAGAGGGAGATCTGAGAGGGGGATGCGGATATCAATGCAGAGGAACATCTGAGTGGAGGATGCGGATATCAATGCTGAGGGAGATCTGAGTAGACGATGCAGACATCAATGCAGAGGGGGATCTGAATGGAGGATGCTGATATCAATGCAGAGTGAGATCTGAGAGGAGAATGCAGGTATCAATGCAGACGAACATCTGAGCAGAGGTAGAGCTGAGTGGAGGATGCGAATATCAATGCAGAGGCAGATCTGAGTGGTGGATGCGGATAACAATGCAGAGGGAGATCTGAGTGGAGGATGCCGATATCAATGCAGAGGGAGATCTGAGAGGAGGATGCAGGTATCAATGCAGAGAGAGCTCTGAGTGGAGTATGCAGATATCAATGCAGAGAGGGATCTCAGTGGAGAATGCCGATATCAATGCAGAGGGGGATCTCAGTGGAGGATGCGAATATAAACGCAGAGGGGGATCTGAGTTGAGGATGCGGATGTCAACGCAGAGGGGGAACTGACTGGAGGGTGTGCATATCAATGCAGAAGGATATCTGAGTGGAGGATGCGGATATCAATGCAGACGGCGATTTGAGTGGAGGATGCGGATATCAATGCAGAGGGAGATCTGAATGGAGGATGCGGATATCAATGCAGAGGGGGATCTGAGTGGAGGATGCGGATATCAATGCAGAGGGTGATTTTAGTGCAGGATGCGGATATCAATGCAGAGGGAGATCTGATTGGAGGATGCGGATATCACTGCAGAGGGAGATCTGAGTGCAGGATGCGGATTTCAATGCAGAGGGGGACCTGAGACGAGATGCGGATATCAATGCAGAGGGAAATCTGAGTCGAGGTTTCGGATATCACTGCAGAGGAGGATCTGAGTGGAGGATGCGGATATCAATGCAGAGGGGGATCTGAGTGGAGGATGCAGATATCAATGCAGAGGGGGATCTGAGTGGAGGATGCGGATCTCAATGCAGAGGGGGATCTGAGTGAAGGATGCGGATATCAATGCACAGGGGGATATGAGTGGAGGATGCGGATATCAATGCAGAAGGAGATCTGAGTGCAGGATGCGGATATCAATGCAGAGGGAGATCGATGTGGAGGATGCGAATATCAATGCAGAGGGAGATCTGACTGGAGGATGCGGATATCAATGCAGAGGGAAATCAGATTTGAGGATGCGGATATCAATGCAGAGGGAGATCTGAGTGGAGAATGCGGATATCAATGCAGAGGGAAATCTGAGTGGAGGATGCGGATATCAATGCAGAGGGAGATCTGAGTGCAGGATGCGGATATGAGTGCAGAGGGGGATCTGAGTGGAGTATGCGGATATCAATTGAGGGAGATTGGAGTGTAGTATGCGGATATCAATGCAGAGGTGAATTTGATTGCTGCATGTGGATATCAATGCAGAGGAAGATCTGAGTTCAGAATGCGGGTATGAATGCAGAGGGGAATCTGAGTGGAGGTTGCGGATATAAATGCAGAGAGGGATCTGAGTTATGATATGCGGATATCAATGCAGAGGGATATCTGAGTGGAGGATGCGAATATCAATGCAGAGGGGGATCAGAGTGGAGGATGCGGATATCAGTACAGAGGGAGATCTGAGTGGAGGATGCGGATATCAATGCAGAGTGGGTTCTGAGTGGAGGATGCAGATATCAATGCAGAGGGAGATCTGAGTGGAGGATGCGAAGATTACTGCAGAGGGGGATCTGAGTGGAGAATGCGGATATCAATGCAGAGGGGGATCTGAGTGGAGGATGCGGATATCAATGCAGAGGGAGATCTGAGTGCAGAGGGGGATCTGAGTGGAGTATGCGGATATCAATTGAGGGAGATTGGAGTGTAGTATGCGGATATCAATGCAGAGGTGAATTTGATTGCTGGATGTGGATATCAATGCAGAGGAAGATCTGAGTTCAGAATGCGGGTATGAATGCAGAGGGGGATCTGAGTGGAGGTTGCGGATATAAATGCAGAGAAGGATCTGAGTTATGGATGCGGATATCAATGCAGAGGGATATCTGAGTGGAGGATGCGAATATCAATGCAGAGGGGGATCAGAGTGGAGGATGCGGATATCAGTACAGAGGGAGATCTGAGTGGAGGATGCGGATATCAATGCAGAGTGGGTTCTGAGTGGAGGATGCGGATATCAATGCAGAGGGAGATCTGACTGGAGGATGCGGATATCAATGCAGAGGGGGATCTGAGTGGAGCATGCGGATATCAATGCAGAGGGAGATCTGAGTGCAGGATGCGGATATGAGTGCAGAGGGGGATCTGAGTGGAGTATGCGGATATCAATTGAGGGAGATTGGAGTGTAGTATGCGGATATCAATGCAGAGGTGAATTTGATTGCTGGATGTGGATATCAATGCAGAGGAAAATCTGAGTTCAGAATGCGGATATCAATGCAGAGGGGGATCTGAGTGGAGGTTGCGGATATAAATGCAGAGAGGGATCTGAGTTATGGATGCGGATATCAATGCAGAGGGATATCTGAGTGGAGGATGCGAATATAAATGCAGAGGGGGATCAGAGTGGAGGATGCGGATATCAGTACAGAGGGAGATCTGAGTGGAGGATGCAGATATCAATGCAGAGTGGGTTCTGAGTGGAGGATGCGGATATCAGTGCAGAGGGAGATCTGAGAGGGGGATGCGGATATCAATGCAGAGGAACATCTGAGTGGAGGATGCGGATATCAATGCTGAGGGGGATCTGAGTAGAGGATGCGGATATCAATCAGAGGGAGATCTGAGAGGAGGATGCAGATATCAATGCAGAGTGGGTTCTGAGTGGAGGATGCGGATATCAGTGCAGAGGGAGATCTGAGAGGGGGATGCGGATATCAATGCAGAGGAACATCTGAGTGGAGGATGCGGATATCAATGCAGAGGGGGATCAGAGTGCAGCATGCTGCTATCAATGCAGAAGGATATCTGAGTGGAGGATGAAGATGTCAATGCAGAGGGAGCTCTGAGTGGAGGATGCGGATATCAATGCAGAGGGAGATCTGAGCGGAGGATGCGGATATCAATGCAGAGGGAGATCTGAGAGGAGGATGCAGATATCAATGCAGAGAGAGCTCTGAGTGGAGTATGCAGATATCAATGCAGAGGGGGATCTCAGTGGAGAATGCCGATATCAATGCAGAGGGGGATCTGAGTTGAGGATGCGGATTTCAACGCAGAGGGGGAACTGACTGGAGGGTGTGCATATCAATGCAGAAGGATATCTGAGTGGAGGATGCGGATATCAGTGCAGACGGCGATTTGAGTGGAGGATGCGGATATCAATGCAGGAGGAGATCTGAGTGGATGATGCGGATAGCAATGCTGAGGGGGATCTGACTGGAGGATGCGGATATCAATGCAGAGGGAGATTTCAGTGCAGGATGCGGATATCAATGCAGAGGGAGATCTGATTGGAGGATGCGGATATCACTGCAGAGGGAGATCTGAGTGCAGGATGCGGATTTCAATACAGAGGGAGATCTGATTGGAGGATGCGAATATCAATGCAGAGGGAGATCTGACTGGAGGATGCGGATATCAATGCAGAGGGAAATCAGAGTTGAGGATGCGGATATCAATGCAGAGGGAGATCTGAGTGGAGAATGCGGATATCAATGCAGAGGGAGATCTGAGTGGAGGATGCGGATATCAATGCAGAGGGGGATCTGAGTGGAGGATGCGGATATCAATGAAGAGGGAGATCTGAGTGCAGGATGCGGATATGAGTGCAGAGGGGGATCAGAGTGGAGGATGCGGATATCAGTACGGAGGGAGATCTGAGTGGAGGATGCGGATATCAATGCAGAGTGGGTTCTGAGTGGAGGATGCAGATATCAATGCAGAGGGAGATCTGAGTGGAGGATGCGGATATCAATGCAGAGGGGGATCTGAGTGGAGAATGCGGATATCAATGCAGAGGGAGATCTGAGTGCAGGATGCGGATATGAGTGCAGAGTGGGATCTGAGTGGAGCATGCAGATATCAATTGAGGGAGATTGGAGTGTAGTATGCGGATATCAATGCAGAGGTGAATTTGATTGCTGGATGTGGATATCAATGCAGAGGAAGATCTGAGTTCAGAATGCGGATATCAATGCAGAGGGGGATCTGAGTGGAGGTTGCGGATATAAATGCAGAGAGGGCTCTGAGTTATGGATTCGGATATCAATGCAGAGGGATATCTGAGAGGAGGATGCGAATATCAATGCAGAGGGGGATCAGAGTGGAGGATGCGGATATCAGTACAGAGGGAGATCTGAGTGGAGGATGCGGATATCAATGCAGAGTGGGTTCTGTGTGGAGGATGCGGATATCAGCGCAGAGGGAGATCTGAGAGGGGGATGCGGATATCAATGCAGAGGAATATCTGAGTGGAGGATGCGGATATCAATGCTGAGGGAGATCTGAGTGGACGATGCAGACATCAATGCAGAGGGGGATCTGAATGGAGGATGCTGATATCAATGCAGAGTGAGATCTGAGTGGATAATGCAGGTATCGATGCAGAGGAACATCTGAGCAGAGGTAGAGCTGAGTGGAGGATGCGAATATCAATGCAGAGGCAGATCTGAGTGGTGGATGCGGATAACAATGCAGAGGGAGATCTGAGTGCACCATGTGAATATCAATGCAGAGGGTGATCTGAGTGGAGAATGCAGATATTAAAGCAGAGGGAGATCTGAGAAGAGGATGCGGATATCAATGCCGAGGGAGATCTGAGTGGAGGATGCGGATATCAATGCAGAGGGATTTCTGAGTGTAGGATCTGGATATCAATGAAGACGGTGATCTGAGTGGAGGATGCCGATATCAATGCAGAGGGAGATCTGAGAGGAGGATGCAGATATCAATGCAGAGAGAGCTCTGAGTGGAGTATGCAGATATCAATGCAGAGGGGGATCTCAGTGGAGAATGCCGATATCAATGCAGAGGGGGATCTGAGTTGAGGATGCGGATTTCAACGCAGAGGGGGAACTGACTGGAGGGTGTGCATATCAATGCAGAGGGAGATCTGATTGGAGGATGCGGATATCACTGCAGAGGGAGATCTGAGTGCAGGATGCGGATTTCAATGCAGAGGGGGACCTGAGTCGAGATGCTAATATCAATGCAGAGGGAAATCTGAGTCGAGGTTTCGGATATCACAGCAGAGTAGGATCTGAGTGGAGGATGCGAATATCAATGCAGAGGGGGATCTGAGTGGAGGATGCGGATATCAATGCAGAGGGAGATCTGAGTGGAGGACGCGGATATCAATACAGAGGGGGATCTGAGTGGAGGATGCGGATCTCGATGCAGAGGGGGATCTGAGTGAAGGATGCGGATATCAATGCACAGGGGGATCTGAGTGGAGGATGCGGATATCAATGCAGAAGGAGATCTGAGTGCAGGATGCGGATATCAATGCAGACGGAGATCGATGTGGAGGATGCGAATATCAATGCAGAGGGAGATCTGACTGGAGGATGCGGATATCAATGCAGAGGGAAATCAGAGTTGAGGATGCGGATATCAATGCAGAGGGAGATCTGAGTGGAGAATGCGGATATCAATGCAGAGGGAGATCTGAGTGGAGGATGCGGATATCAATGCAGAGGGGGATCTGAGTGGAGGATGCGGATATCAATGCAGAGGGAGATCTGAGTGCAGGATGCGGATATGAGTGCAGAGGGGGATCTGAGTGGAGTATGCGGATATCAATTGAGGGAGATTGGAGTGTAGTATGCGGATATCAATGCAGACGTGAATTTGATTGCTGGATGTGGATATCAATGCAGAGGAAGATCTGAGTTCAGAATGCGGATATCAATGCAGAGGGGGATCTGAGTGGAGGTTGCGGATATAAATGCAGAGAGGGATCAGAGTTATGGATGCGGATATCAGTACAAAGGGAGATCTGAGTGGAGGATGCAGATATCAATGCAGAGTGGGTTCTGAGTGGAGGATGCGGATATCAATGCAGAGGGGGATCTGAGTGGAGGATGCGGATATCAATGCAGAGGGAGATCTGAGTGGAGGATGCGGATATCAATACAGAGGGGGATCTGAGTGGAGGATGCGGATCTCGATGCAGAGGGGGATCTGAGTGAAGGATGCGGATATCAATGCACAGGGGGATCTGAGTGGAGGATGCGGATATCAATGCAGAAGGAGATCTGAGTGCAGGATGCGGATATCAATGCAGACGGAGATCGATGTGGAGGATGCGAATATCAATGCAGAGGGAGATCTGACTGGAGGATGCGGATATCAATGCAGAGGGAAATCAGAGTTGAGGATGCGGATATCAATGCAGAGGGAGATCTGAGTGGAGAATGCGGATATCAATGCAGAGGGGGATCTGAGTGGAGGATGCTGATATCAATGCAGAGGGAGATCTGAGTGCAGGATGCGGATATGAGTGCAGAGGGGGATCTGAGTGGAGTATGCGGATATCAATTGAGGGAGATTGGAGTGTAGTATGCGGATATCAATGCAGACGTGAATTTGATTGCTGGATGTGGATATCAATGCAGAGGAAGATCTGAGTTCAGAATGCGGATATCAATGCAGAGGGGGATCTGAGTGGAGGTTGCGGATATAAATGCAGAGAGGGATCTGAGTTATGGATGCGGATATCAATGCAGAGGGATATCTGAGTGGAGGATGCGAATATCAATGCAGAGGGGGATCAGAGTGGAGGATGCGGATATCAGTACAAAGGGAGATCTGAGTGGAGGATGCAGATATCAATGCAGAGTGGGTTCTGAGTGGAGGATGCGGATATCAATGCAGAGGGGGATCTGAGTGGAGGATGCGGATATCAATGCAGAGGGGGATCTGAGTGGAGTATGCGGATATCAATTGAGGGAGATTGGAGTGTAGTATGCGGATATCAATGCAGACGTGAATTTGATTGCTGGATGTGGATATCAATGCAGAGGAAGATCTGAGTTCAGAATGCGGATATCAATGCAGAGGGGGATCTGAGTGGAGGTTGCGGATATAAATGCAGAGAGGGATCTGAGTTATGGATGCGGATATCAATGCAGAGGGATATCTGAGTGGAGGATGCGAATATCAATGCAGAGGGGGATCAGAGTGGAGGATGCGGATATCAGTACATAGGGAGACCTGAGTGGAGGATGCGGATATCAGTACAGAGGGAGATCTGAGTGGAGGATGCGGATATCAATGCAGAGTGGGTTCTGAGTGGAGGATGCGGATATCAGCGCAGAGGGAGATCTGAGAGGGGGATGCGGATATCAATGCAGAGGAACATCTGAGTGGAGGATGCGGATATCAATGCTGAGGGAGATCTGAGTGGACGATGCAGACATCAATGCAGAGGGGGATCTGAATGGAGGATGCTGATATCAATGCAGAGTGAGATCTGAGTGGAGAATGCAGGTATCAATGCAGAGGAACATCTGAGCAGAGGTAGAGCTGAGTGGAGGATGCGAATATCAATGCAGAGGCAGATCTGAGTGGTGGATGCGGATAACAATGCAGAGGGAGATCTGAGTGCACCATGTGAATATCAATGCAGAGGGATTTCTGAGTGTAGGATCTGGATATCAATGCAGACGGTGATCTGAGTGGAGGATGCGAATATCAATGCAGAGGGGGACTGAGTGGAGGACGCGAATATCAATGCAGAGGGGGATCTGAGTGGAGGATGCGAATATCAATGTAGAGGGGGATCTGAGTGGAGGATGCCGATATCAATGCAGAGGGAGATCTGAGTGGAAGACGCGGATATCAATGCAGAGTGGGATCTGAGTGGAGGATGTGGATATCAATTCAGTGGGAAATTGGAGTGCAGGGTGAGGATATCAATGCAGAGGAGGATTTGATTGGAGGATACAGATATCAATGTCGAGGAAGATCTGAGTTCAGAATGCGGATATCAATGCAGAGGGGGATCTGAGTGTAGGATGCCGATATCAATGCAGGAGGAGATCTGAGTGGAGGATGCGGATATCAATGCAGAGGGGGATCTGAGTGGAGAATGCGGATATCAATGCAGAGGGAGATCTGAGTGGAGGATACGGATATCAATGCAGAGTGGGATCTGAGTGGAGGATGCGGATATCCGTGCAGAGGGAGATCTGAGAGGGCGATGCGGATATCAATGCAGAGGAACATCTGAGTGGACGATGCGGACATCAATGCAGAGGGGGACCTGAGTCGAGATGCGGATATCAATGCAGACAGAAATCTGAGTCGAGGTTTCGGATATCACTGCAGAGGCGGATCTGAGTGGAGGATGCGGATATCAATGCAGAGGGGGATCTGAGTGGAGGATGCGGATCTCAATGCAGAGGGGGATCTGAGTGAAGTATGCGGATATCAATGCACAGGGGGATCTGAGTGGAGGATGCGGATATCAATTGAGGGAGACTGGAGTGTAGTATGCGGATATCAATGCAGAGGTGGATTTGATTGCTGGATGCGGATATCATTGCAGAGGAAGATCTGAGTTCAGAATGCGGATATCAATGCAGAGGGGGATCTGAGTGGAGGTTGCGGGTATAAATGCAGAGGGGTATCAGAGTGGAGGATGCGGATATCAGTGCAGAGGGAGATCTGAGTGGAGGATGCGGATATCAATGCAGAGTGGGTTCTGAGTGGAGGATGCGGATATCAGTGCAGAGGGAGATCTGAGAGGGGGATGCGGATATCAATGCAGAGGAACATCTGAGTGGACGATGCGGACATCAATGCAGAGGGGGATCTGAATGGAGGATGCTGATATCAATGCAGTGTGAGATCTGAGTGGAGAATGCAGATATCAATGCAGAGGAACATCTGAGCAGAGGTAGAGCTGAGTGGAGGATGCGAATATCAATGCAGAGGCACATCTGAGTGGTGGATGCGGATAACAATGCAGAGAGAGATCTGAGTTCACGATGTGAATATCAATGCAGAGGTTGATCTGAGTGGAGAATGCAGATATTAAAGCAGAGGGAGATCTGTGTGGAGGATGCGGATATCAATGCAGAGGGATATCTGAGTGTAGGATCTGGATATCAATGCAGAGGGTGATCTGAGTGGAGGATGCGAATATCAATGCAGAGGGGGACTGAGTGGAGGATGCGAATATCAATGCAGTGGGGGATCTGTGTGGAGGATGCGAATATCAATGCAGAGGGGGATCTGAGTGGAGGATGCCGATATCAATGCAGAGGGAGATCTGTGTGGAGGACACGGATATCAATGCAGAGTGGGATCTGAGTGGAGGATGCGGATATCAATTCAGAGGGAGATTGGAGTGCAGGGTAAGGATATCAATGCAGAGGAGGATTTGATTGGAGGATGTGGATATCAATGCCGAGGAAGATCTGAGTTCAGAATGCGGATATCAATGCAGAGGGGGATCTGAGTGTAGGATGCGTATATCAATGCAGGAGGAGATCTGAGTGGGGATGCGGATATCAATGCAGAGGGGGATCAGAGTGGCTGATGCGGATATCAGTGCAGAGGGAGATCTGAGAGGGCGATGCAGATATCAATGAAGAGCAACATCTGAGTGGAGGATGCGGATATCAATGCTGAGGGAGATCTGAGTGGAGAATGCGGACATCAATGCAGAGGGGGATCTGAATGGAGGATACGGATATCAATGCAAAGGGGGATTTGAGTGGATGATGCGGATATCAATGCAGAGGGGGATCTGAGTGGAGGATGCGGATATCACTGCAGACGGAGATCTGATTGGGCGATGCAGATATCAATGCAGAGAGAGCTCTGAGTGGAGTATGCGGATATTAATGCAGAGGGGGATCTCAGTGGAGGATGCGAATATCAACGCAGAGGGGGATCTGAAAGGAGGATGCGGATATCGATGCAGAGGGATATCTGAGGGGAGGATGCGGATATCAATGCAAAGGGGGATGTGAGTGGAGGATGCGGATATCAATGCAGAGGGAGATCTTAGTGCTGGATACGGATATCAATGCAGAGTGGTATCTGAGTGGAGGATGCGGATGTCAATGCAGAGGGAGATCTGAGTGGAGGATGCAGATATCAATGCAGAGGGGGACCTGAGTCGAGATGCGGATATCAAAGCAGAGGGAAATCTGAGTCGAGATTTCGGATATCACTGCAGAGGCGGATCTGAGTGGAGGATGCGGATATCAATGCAGAAAGAGATCTGAGCGGAAGATGCAGATATCAATGCAGAGGGGGATCTGAGTGGAGGATGCGGATATCAATGCTGAGGGGTATCTGAGTGGAGGATGCGGATATCACTGCAGAGGGAGATCTGAGTGCAGGATGCGTATGTCAATGCAGAGGGGGTCCTGAGTCGAGATGCGGATATCAATGCAGAGGGAAATCTGAGTCGAGGTTTCGGAGAGCACTGCAGAGGCGGATCTGAGTGCAGGATGCGGATATTAATGCAGAAAGAGATCTGAGCGGAAGATGCAGATATCAATGCAGAGGGGGATCTGAGTGGAGGATGCGGATATCAATGAAGAGGGGGATCTGAGTGGAGGATGCGGATCTCAATGCAGAGGGGGATCTGAGTGAAGGATGCGGATATCAATGCACAGGGGGATCTGAGTGGAGGATGCGGATATTAATGCAGAAGGAGATCTGAGTGCAGGATGCGGATATCAATGCAGAGGGAGATCGAAGTGAAGGATGCGAATATCAATGCAGAGGGAGATCTGACTGGAGGACGCGGATATCAATTCAGAGGGAAATCAGAGTTGAGGATGCGGATATCAATGCAGAGGGAGATCTGAGTTGAGGATGCGGATATCAATGCAGAGGGAGATCTGAGTGGAGGATACGGATATCAATGCAGAGGGAGATCTGAGTGGAGGATGCGGATATCAATGCAGAGGGGGATCTGAGTGGAGGATGTGGATATCAATGCAGTGGGAGATCTGAGTGGAGGATGCGGATATCAGTGCAGAGGGGGTTCTGAGTGGAGGATGCGGATATCAATGCAGAGGGAGATCTGAGTGCAGGATGCGGATATGAGTGCAGAGGGGGATCTGAGTGGAGTATGCGGATATCAATTGAGGGAGATTGGAGTGTAGTATGCGGATATCAATGCAGAGGTGAATTTGATTGCTGGATGTGGATATCAATGCAGAGGAAGATCTGAGTTCTGAATGCGGATATCAATGCAGAGGGGGATCTGAGTGGAGGTTGCGGATATAAATGCAGAGGGATATCTGAGTGGAGGATACGAATATCAATGCAGAGGGGGATCAGAGTGGAGGATGCGGATATCAGTACAGAGGGAGATCTGAGTGGAGGACGCGGATATCAATGCAGAGGGGGATCTGAGTAGAGGAAGCGGATGTCAATGCAGAGGGGGATCTGAGTAGAGGATGTGGATATCAATGCAGAGGGGGATCTGAGTGGAGGATGCGGATATTAATGCAGAGGGGGATCTGAGTGAAGGATGCGGATATCTGCGCAGAGGGAGATCTGAGAGGGGGATGCGGATATCAATGCAGAGGAACATCTGAGTGGAGGATGCGGATATCAATGCTGAGGGAGATCTGAGTAGACGATGCAGACATCAATGCAGAGGGGGATCTGAATGGAGGATGCTGATATCAATGCAGAGTGAGATCTGAGAGGAGAATGCAGGTATCAATGCAGACGAACATCTGAGCAGAGGTAGAGCTGAGTGGAGGATGCGAATATCAATGCAGAGGCAGATCTGAGTGGTGGATGCGGATAACAATGCAGAGGGAGATCTGAGTGGAGGATGCCGATATCAATGCAGAGGGAGATCTGAGAGGAGGATGCAGGTATCAATGCAGAGAGAGCTCTGAGTGGAGTATGCAGATATCAATGCAGAGAGGGATCTCAGTGGAGAATGCCGATATCAATGCAGAGGGGGATCTCAGTGGAGGATGCGAATATAAACGCAGAGGGGGATCTGAGTTGAGGATGCGGATGTCAACGCAGAGGGGGAACTGACTGGAGGGTGTGCATATCAATGCAGAAGGATATCTGAGTGGAGGATGCGGATATCAATGCAGACGGCGATTTGAGTGGAGGATGCGGATATCAATGCAGAGGGAGATCTGAATGGAGGATGCGGATATCAATGCAGAGGGGGATCTGAGTGGAGGATGCGGATATCAATGCAGAGGGTGATTTTAGTGCAGGATGCGGATATCAATGCAGAGGGAGATCTGATTGGAGGATGCGGATATCACTGCAGAGGGAGATCTGAGTGCAGGATGCGGATTTCAATGCAGAGGGGGACCTGAGACGAGATGCGGATATCAATGCAGAGGGAAATCTGAGTCGAGGTTTCGGATATCACTGCAGAGGAGGATCTGAGTGGAGGATGCGGATATCAATGCAGAGGGGGATCTGAGTGGAGGATGCAGATATCAATGCAGAGGGGGATCTGAGTGGAGGATGCGGATCTCAATGCAGAGGGGGATCTGAGTGAAGGATGCGGATATCAATGCACAGGGGGATATGAGTGGAGGATGCGGATATCAATGCAGAAGGAGATCTGAGTGCAGGATGCGGATATCAATGCAGAGGGAGATCGATGTGGAGGATGCGAATATCAATGCAGAGGGAGATCTGACTGGAGGATGCGGATATCAATGCAGAGGGAAATCAGAGTTGAGGATGCGGATATCAATGCAGAGGGAGATCTGAGTGGAGAATGCGGATATCAATGCAGAGGGAAATCTGAGTGGAGGATGCGGATATCAATGCAGAGGGAGATCTGAGTGCAGGATGCGGATATGAGTGCAGAGGGGGATCTGAGTGGAGTATGCGGATATCAATTGAGGGAGATTGGAGTGTAGTATGCGGATATCAATGCAGAGGTGAATTTGATTGCTGCATGTGGATATCAATGCAGAGGAAGATCTGAGTTCAGAATGCGGGTATGAATGCAGAGGGGAATCTGAGTGGAGGTTGCGGATATAAATGCAGAGAGGGATCTGAGTTATGATATGCGGATATCAATGCAGAGGGATATCTGAGTGGAGGATGCGAATATCAATGCAGAGGGGGATCAGAGTGGAGGATGCGGATATCAGTACAGAGGGAGATCTGAGTGGAGGATGCGGATATCAATGCAGAGTGGGTTCTGAGTGGAGGATGCAGATATCAATGCAGAGGGAGATCTGAGTGGAGGATGCGAAGATTACTGCAGAGGGGGATCTGAGTGGAGAATGCGGATATCAATGCAGAGGGGGATCTGAGTGGAGGATGCGGATATCAATGCAGAGGGAGATCTGAGTGCAGAGGGGGATCTGAGTGGAGTATGCGGATATCAATTGAGGGAGATTGGAGTGTAGTATGCGGATATCAATGCAGAGGTGAATTTGATTGCTGGATGTGGATATCAATGCAGAGGAAGATCTGAGTTCAGAATGCGGGTATGAATGCAGAGGGGGATCTGAGTGGAGGTTGCGGATATAAATGCAGAGAAGGATCTGAGTTATGGATGCGGATATCAATGCAGAGGGATATCTGAGTGGAGGATGCGAATATCAATGCAGAGGGGGATCAGAGTGGAGGATGCGGATATCAGTACAGAGGGAGATCTGAGTGGAGGATGCGGATATCAATGCAGAGTGGGTTCTGAGTGGAGGATGCGGATATCAATGCAGAGGGAGATCTGACTGGAGGATGCGGATATCAATGCAGAGGGGGATCTGAGTGGAGCATGCGGATATCAATGCAGAGGGAGATCTGAGTGCAGGATGCGGATATGAGTGCAGAGGGGGATCTGAGTGGAGTATGCGGATATCAATTGAGGGAGATTGGAGTGTAGTATGCGGATATCAATGCAGAGGTGAATTTGATTGCTGGATGTGGATATCAATGCAGAGGAAAATCTGAGTTCAGAATGCGGATATCAATGCAGAGGGGGATCTGAGTGGAGGTTGCGGATATAAATGCAGAGAGGGATCTGAGTTATGGATGCGGATATCAATGCAGAGGGATATCTGAGTGGAGGATGCGAATATAAATGCAGAGGGGGATCAGAGTGGAGGATGCGGATATCAGTACAGAGGGAGATCTGAGTGGAGGATGCAGATATCAATGCAGAGTGGGTTCTGAGTGGAGGATGCGGATATCAGTGCAGAGGGAGATCTGAGAGGGGGATGCGGATATCAATGCAGAGGAACATCTGAGTGGAGGATGCGGATATCAATGCTGAGGGGGATCTGAGTAGAGGATGCGGATATCAATCAGAGGGAGATCTGAGAGGAGGATGCAGATATCAATGCAGAGTGGGTTCTGAGTGGAGGATGCGGATATCAGTGCAGAGGGAGATCTGAGAGGGGGATGCGGATATCAATGCAGAGGAACATCTGAGTGGAGGATGCGGATATCAATGCAGAGGGGGATCAGAGTGCAGCATGCTGCTATCAATGCAGAAGGATATCTGAGTGGAGGATGAAGATGTCAATGCAGAGGGAGCTCTGAGTGGAGGATGCGGATATCAATGCAGAGGGAGATCTGAGCGGAGGATGCGGATATCAATGCAGAGGGAGATCTGAGAGGAGGATGCAGATATCAATGCAGAGAGAGCTCTGAGTGGAGTATGCAGATATCAATGCAGAGGGGGATCTCAGTGGAGAATGCCGATATCAATGCAGAGGGGGATCTGAGTTGAGGATGCGGATTTCAACGCAGAGGGGGAACTGACTGGAGGGTGTGCATATCAATGCAGAAGGATATCTGAGTGGAGGATGCGGATATCAGTGCAGACGGCGATTTGAGTGGAGGATGTGGATATCAATGCAGGAGGAGATCTGAGTGGATGATGCGGATAGCAATGCTGAGGGGGATCTGACTGGAGGATGCGGATATCAATGCAGAGGGAGATTTTAGTGCAGGATGCGGATATCAATGCAGAGGGAGATCTGATTGGAGGATGCGGATATCACTGCAGAGGGAGATCTGAGTGCAGGATGCGGATTTCAATACAGAGGGAGATCTGATTGGAGGATGCGAATATCAATGCAGAGGGAGATCTGACTGGAGGATGCGGATATCAATGCAGAGGGAAATCAGAGTTGAGGATGCGGATATCAATGCAGAGGGAGATCTGAGTGGAGAATGCGGATATCAATGCAGAGGGAGATCTGAGTGGAGGATGCGGATATCAATGCAGAGGGGGATCTGAGTGGAGGATGCGGATATCAATGAAGAGGGAGATCTGAGTGCAGGATGCGGATATGAGTGCAGAGGGGGATCAGAGTGGAGGATGCGGATATCAGTACGGAGGGAGATCTGAGTGGAGGATGCGGATATCAATGCAGAGTGGGTTCTGAGTGGAGGATGCAGATATCAATGCAGAGGGAGATCTGAGTGGAGGATGCGGATATCAATGCAGAGGGGGATCTGAGTGGAGAATGCGGATATCAATGCAGAGGGAGATCTGAGTGCAGGATGTGGATATGAGTGCAGAGTGGGATCTGAGTGGAGCATGCAGATATCAATTGAGGGAGATTGGAGTGTAGTATGCGGATATCAATGCAGAGGTGAATTTGATTGCTGGATGTGGATATCAATGCAGAGGAAGATCTGAGTTCAGAATGCGGATATCAATGCAGAGGGGGATCTGAGTGGAGGTTGCGGATATAAATGCAGAGAGGGCTCTGAGTTATGGATTCGGATATCAATGCAGAGGGATATCTGAGAGGAGGATGCGAATATCAATGCAGAGGGGGATCAGAGTGGAGGATGCGGATATCAGTACAGAGGGAGATCTGAGTGGAGGATGCGGATATCAATGCAGAGTGGGTTCTGTGTGGAGGATGCGGATATCAGCGCAGAGGGAGATCTGAGAGGGGGATGCGGATATCAATGCAGAGGAATATCTGAGTGGAGGATGCGGATATCAATGCTGAGGGAGATCTGAGTGGACGATGCAGACATCAATGCAGAGGGGGATCTGAATGGAGGATGCTGATATCAATGCAGAGTGAGATCTGAGTGGATAATGCAGGTATCGATGCAGAGGAACATCTGAGCAGAGGTAGAGCTGAGTGGAGGATGCGAATATCAATGCAGAGGCAGATCTGAGTGGTGGATGCGGATAACAATGCAGAGGGAGATCTGAGTGCACCATGTGAATATCAATGCAGAGGGTGATCTGAGTGGAGAATGCAGATATTAAAGCAGAGGGAGATCTGAGAAGAGGATGCGGATATCAATGCCGAGGGAGATCTGAGTGGAGGATGCGGATATCAATGCAGAGGGATTTCTGAGTGTAGGATCTGGATATCAATGAAGACGGTGATCTGAGTGGAGGATGCCGATATCAATGCAGAGGGAGATCTGATAGGAGGATGCAGATATCAATGCAGAGAGAGCTCTGAGTGGAGTATGCAGATATCAATGCAGAGGGGGATCTCAGTGGAGAATGCCGATATCAATGCAGAGGGGGATCTGAGTTGAGGATGCGGATTTCAACGCAGAGGGGGAACTGACTGGAGGGTGTGCATATCAATGCAGAGGGAGATCTGATTGGAGGATGCGGATATCACTGCAGAGGGAGATCTGAGTGCAGGATGCGGATTTCAATGCAGAGGGGGACCTGAGTCGAGATGCTAATATCAATGCAGAGGGAAATCTGAGTCGAGGTTTCGGATATCACAGCAGAGTAGGATCTGAGTGGAGGATGCGAATATCAATGCAGAGGGGGATCTGAGTGGAGGATGCGGATATCAATGCAGAGGGAGATCTGAGTGGAGGATGCGGATATCAATACAGAGGGGGATCTGAGTGGAGGATGCGGATCTCGATGCAGAGGGGGATCTGAGTGAAGGATGCGGATATCAATGCACAGGGGGATCTGAGTGGAGGATGCGGATATCAATGCAGAAGGAGATCTGAGTGCAGGATGCGGATATCAATGCAGACGGAGATCGATGTGGAGGATGCGAATATCAATGCAGAGGGAAATCAGAGTTGAGGATGCGGATATCAATGCAGAGGGAGATCTGAGTGGAGAATGCGGATATCAATGCAGAGGGAGATCTGAGTGGAGGATGCGGATATCAATGCAGAGGGGGATCTGAGTGGAGGATGCGGATATCAATGCAGAGGGAGATCTGAGTGCAGGATGCGGATATGAGTGCAGAGGGGGATCTGAGTGGAGTATGCGGATATCAATTGAGGGAGATTGGAGTGTAGTATGCGGATATCAATGCAGACGTGAATTTGATTGCTGGATGTGGATATCAATGCAGAGGAAGATCTGAGTTCAGAATGCGGATATCAATGCAGAGGGGGATCTGAGTGGAGGTTGCGGATATAAATGCAGAGAGGGATCAGAGTTATGGATGCGGATATCAGTACAAAGGGAGATCTGAGTGGAGGATGCAGATATCAATGCAGAGTGGGTTCTGAGTGGAGGATGCGGATATCAATGCAGAGGGGGATCTGAGTGGAGGATGCGGATATCAATGCAGAGGGAGATCTGAGTGGAGGATGCGGATATCAATACAGAGGGGGATCTGAGTGGAGGATGCGGATCTCGATGCAGAGGGGGATCTGAGTGAAGGATGCGGATATCAATGCACAGGGGGATCTGAGTGGAGGATGCGGATATCAATGCAGAAGGAGATCTGAGTGCAGGATGCGGATATCAATGCAGACGGAGATCGATGTGGAGGATGCGAATATCAATGCAGAGGGAGATCTGACTGGAGGATGCGGATATCAATGCAGAGGGAAATCAGAGTTGAGGATGCGGATATCAATGCAGAGGGAGATCTGAGTGGAGAATGCGGATATCAATGCAGAGGGGGATCTGAGTGGAGGATGCTGATATCAATGCAGAGGGAGATCTGAGTGCAGGATGCGGATATGAGTGCAGAGGGGGATCTGAGTGGAGTATGCGGATATCAATTGAGGGAGATTGGAGTGTAGTATGCGGATATCAATGCAGACGTGAATTTGATTGCTGGATGTGGATATCAATGCAGAGGAAGATCTGAGTTCAGAATGCGGATATCAATGCAGAGGGGGATCTGAGTGGAGGTTGCGGATATAAATGCAGAGAGGGATCTGAGTTATGGATGCGGATATCAATGCAGAGGGATATCTGAGTGGAGGATGCGAATATCAATGCAGAGGGGGATCAGAGTGGAGGATGCGGATATCAGTACAAAGGGAGATCTGAGTGGAGGATGCAGATATCAATGCAGAGTGGGTTCTGAGTGGAGGATGCGGATATCAATGCAGAGGGGGATCTGAGTGGAGGATGCGGATATCAATGCAGAGGGGGATCTGAGTGGAGTATGCGGATATCAATTGAGGGAGATTGGAGTGTAGTATGCGGATATCAATGCAGACGTGAATTTGATTGCTGGATGTGGATATCAATGCAGAGGAAGATCTGAGTTCAGAATGCGGATATCAATGCAGAGGGGGATCTGAGTGGAGGTTGCGGATATAAATGCAGAGAGGGATCTGAGTTATGGATGCGGATATCAATGCAGAGGGATATCTGAGTGGAGGATGCGAATATCAATGCAGAGGGGGATCAGAGTGGAGGATGCGGATATCAGTACAAAGGGAGATCTGAGTGGAGGATGCAGATATCAATGCAGAGTGGGTTCTGAGTGGAGGATGCGGATATCAATGCAGAGGGGGATCTGAGTGGAGGATGCGGATATCAATGCAGAGGGGGATCTGAGTGGAGAATGCGGATATCAATTGAGGGAGATTGGAGTGTAGTATGCGGATATCAATGCAGAGGTGAATTTGATTGCTGGATGTGGATATCAATGCAGAGTAAGATCTGAGTTCAGAATGCGGATATCAATGCAGAGGGGGATCTGAGTGGAGGTTGCGGATATAAATGCAGAGAGGGATCTGAGTTATGGATGCGGATATCAATGTAGAGGGATATCTGAGTGGAGGATGCGAATATCAATGCAGAGGGGGATCAGAGTGGAGGATGCGGATATCAGTACATAGGGAGACCTGAGTGGAGGATGCGGATATCAGTACAGAGGGAGATCTGAGTGGAGGATGCGGATATCAATGCAGAGTGGGTTCTGAGTGGAGGATGCGGATATCAGCGCAGAGGGAGATCTGAGAGGGGGATGCGGATATCAATGCAGAGGAACATCTGAGTGGAGGATGCGGATATCAATGCTGAGGGAGATCTGAGTGGACGATGCAGACATCAATGCAGAGGGGGATCTGAATGGAGGATGCTGATATCAATGCAGAGTGAGATCTGAGTGGAGAATGCAGGTATCAATGCAGAGGAACATCTGAGCAGAGGTAGAGCTGAGTGGAGGATGCGAATATCAATGCAGAGGCAGATCTGAGTGGTGGATGCGGATAACAATGCAGAGGGAGATCTGAGTGCACCATGTGAATATCAATGCAGAGGGATTTCTGAGTGTAGGATCTGGATATCAATGCAGACGGTGATCTGAGTGGAGGATGCGAATATCAATGCAGAGGGGGACTGAGTGGAGGACGCGAATATCAATGCAGAGGGGGATCTGAGTGGAGGATGCGAATATCAATGTAGAGGGGGATCTGAGTGGAGGATGCCGATATCAATGCAGAGGGAGATCTGAGTGGAAGACGCGGATATCAATGCAGAGTGGGATCTGAGTGGAGGATGTGGATATCAATTCAGTGGGAAATTGGAGTGCAGGGTGAGGATATCAATGCAGAGGAGGATTTGATTGGAGGATACAGATATCAATGTCGAGGAAGATCTGAGTTCAGAATGCGGATATCAATGCAGAGGGGGATCTGAGTGTAGGATGCCGATATCAATGCAGGAGGAGATCTGAGTGGAGGATGCGGATATCAATGCAGAGGGGGATCTGAGTGGAGAATGCGGATATCAATGCAGAGGGAGATCTGAGTGGAGGATACGGATATCAATGCAGAGTGGGATCTGAGTGGAGGATGCGGATATCCGTGCAGAGGGAGATCTGAGAGGGCGATGCGGATATCAATGCAGAGGAACATCTGAGTGGACGATGCGGACATCAATGCAGAGGGGGACCTGAGTCGAGATGCGGATATCAATGCAGACAGAAATCTGAGTCGAGGTTTCGGATATCACTGCAGAGGCGGATCTGAGTGGAGGATGCGGATATCAATGCAGAGGGGGATCTGAGTGGAGGATGCGGATCTCAATGCAGAGGGGGATCTGAGTGAAGTATGCGGATATCAATGCACAGGGGGATCTGAGTGGAGGATGCGGATATCAATTGAGGGAGACTGGAGTGTAGTATGCGGATATCAATGCAGAGGTGGATTTGATTGCTGGATGCGGATATCATTGCAGAGGAAGATCTGAGTTCAGAATGCGGATATCAATGCAGAGGGGGATCTGAGTGGAGGTTGCGGGTATAAATGCAGAGGGGTATCAGAGTGGAGGATGCGGATATCAGTGCAGAGGGAGATCTGAGTGGAGGATGCGGATATCAATGCAGAGTGGGTTCTGAGTGGAGGATGCGGATATCAGTGCAGAGGGAGATCTGAGAGGGGGATGCGGATATCAATGCAGAGGAACATCTGAGTGGACGATGCGGACATCAATGCAGAGGGGGATCTGAATGGAGGATGCTGATATCAATGCAGTGTGAGATCTGAGTGGAGAATGCAGATATCAATGCAGAGGAACATCTGAGCAGAGGTAGAGCTGAGTGGAGGATGCGAATATCAATGCAGAGGCACATCTGAGTGGTGGATGCGGATAACAATGCAGAGAGAGATCTGAGTTCACGATGTGAATATCAATGCAGAGGTTGATCTGAGTGGAGAATGCAGATATTAAAGCAGAGGGAGATCTGTGTGGAGGATGCGGATATCAATGCAGAGGGATATCTGAGTGTAGGATCTGGATATCAATGCAGAGGGTGATCTGAGTGGAGGATGCGAATATCAATGCAGAGGGGGACTGAGTGGAGGATGCGAATATCAATGCAGTGGGGGATCTGTGTGGAGGATGCGAATATCAATGCAGAGGGGGATCTGAGTGGAGGATGCCGATATCAATGCAGAGGGAGATCTGTGTGGAGGACACGGATATCAATGCAGAGTGGGATCTGAGTGGAGGATGCGGATATCAATTCAGAGGGAGATTGGAGTGCAGGGTAAGGATATCAATGCAGAGGAGGATTTGATTGGAGGATGTGGATATCAATGCCGAGGAAGATCTGAGTTCAGAATGCGGATATCAATGCAGAGGGGGATCTGAGTGTAGGATGCGTATATCAATGCAGGAGGAGATCTGAGTGGGGATGCGGATATCAATGCAGAGGGGGATCAGAGTGGCGGATGCGGATATCAGTGCAGAGGGAGATCTGAGAGGGCGATGCAGATATCAATGAAGAGCAACATCTGAGTGGAGGATGCGGATATGAATGCTGAGGGAGATCTGAGTGGAGAATGCGGACATCAATGCAGAGGGGGATCTGAATGGAGGATACGGATATCAATGCAAAGGGGGATTTGAGTGGATGATGCGGATATCAATGCAGAGGGGGATCTGAGTGGAGGATGCGGATATCACTGCAGACGGAGATCTGATTGGGCGATGCAGATATCAATGCAGAGAGAGCTCTGAGTGGAGTATGCGGATATTAATGCAGAGGGGGATCTCAGTGGAGGATGCGAATATCAACGCAGAGGGGGATCTGAGAGGAGGATGCGGATATCGATGCAGAGGGATATCTGAGGGGAGGATGCGGATATCAATGCAAAGGGGGATGTGAGTGGAGGATGCGGATATCAATGCAGAGGGAGATCTTAGTGCTGGATACGGATATCAATGCAGAGTGGTATCTGAGTGGAGGATGCGGATGTCAATGCAGAGGGAGATCTGAGTGGAGGATGCAGATATCAATGCAGAGGGGGACCTGAGTCGAGATGCGGATATCAAAGCAGAGGGAAATCTGAGTCGAGATTTCGGATATCACTGCAGAGGCGGATCTGAGTGGAGGATGCGGATATCAATGCAGAAAGAGATCTGAGCGGAAGATGCAGATATCAATGCAGAGGGGGATCTGAGTGGAGGATGCGGATATCAATGCTGAGGGGTATCTGAGTGGAGGATGCGGATATCACTGCAGAGGGAGATCTGAGTGCAGGATGCGTATGTCAATGCAGAGGGGGTCCTGAGTCGAGATGCGGATATCAATGCAGAGGGAAATCTGAGTCGAGGTTTCGGAGAGCACTGCAGAGGCGGATCTGAGTGCAGGATGCGGATATTAATGCAGAAAGAGATCTGAGCGGAAGATGCAGATATCAATGCAGAGGGGGATCTGAGTGGAGGATGCGGATATCAATGAAGAGGGGGATCTGAGTGGAGGATGCGGATCTCAATGCAGAGGGGGATCTGAGTGAAGGATGCGGATATCAATGCACAGGGGGATCTGAGTGGAGGATGCGGATATTAATGCAGAAGGAGATCTGAGTGCAGGATGCGGATATCAATGCAGAGGGAGATCGAAGTGAAGGATGCGAATATCAATGCAGAGGGAGATCTGACTGGAGGACGCGGATATCAATTCAGAGGGAAATCAGAGTTGAGGATGCGGATATCAATGCAGAGGGAGATCTGAGTTGAGGATGCGGATATCAATGCAGAGGGAGATCTGAGTGGAGGATACGGATATCAATGCAGAGGGAGATCTGAGTGGAGGATGCGGATATCAATGCAGAGGGGGATCTGAGTGGAGGATGTGGATATCAATGCAGTGGGAGATCTGAGTGGAGGATGCGGATATCAGTGCAGAGGGGGTTCTGAGTGGAGGATGCGGATATCAATTGAGGGAGACTGGAGTGTAGTATGCGGATATCAATGCAGAGGTGGATTTGATTGCTGGATGCGGATATCATTGCAGAGGAAGATCTGAGTTCAGAATGCGGATATCAATGCAGAGGGGGATCTGAGTGGAATTTGCGGATATAAATGCAGAGAGGGATCTGAGTGGTGGATGCGGATATCAATGCAGAGGGAGATCTGAGTGGAGGATGCGAATATCAATGCAGAGGGGTATCAGAGTGGAGGATGCGGATATCAGTGCAGAGGGAGATCTGAGTGGAGGATGCGGATATCAATGCAGAGTGGGTTCTGAGTGGAGGATGCGGATATCAGTGCAGAGGGAGATCTGAGAGAGAGGGATGCGGATATCAATGCAGAGGAACATCTGAGTGGAGGATGCGGATATCAATGCTGAGGGAGATCTGAGTGTACGATGCGGACATCAATGCAGAGGGGGATCTGAATGGAGGATGCTGATATCAATGCAGAGTGAGATCTGAGTGGAGAATGCAGATATCAATGCAGAGGAACATCTGAGCAGAGGTAGAGCTGAGTGGAGGATGCGAATATCAATGCAGAGGCCGATCTGAGTGGTGGATGCAGATAACAATGCAGAGAGAGATCTGAGTGCACGATGTGAATATCAATGCAGAGCGTGATCTAAGTGGAGAATGCGGATATTAAAGCAGAGGGAGATCTGAGTGGAGGATGCGGATATCAATGCCGAGGGAGATCTGAGTGGAGGATGCGGATATCAATGCAGAGGGATATCTGAGAGTAGGATCTAGATATCAAAGCAGAGGGTGATCTGAGTGGAGGATGCGAATATCAATGCAGAGGGGGACTGAGTGGAGGATGCGAATATCAATGCAGAGGGGGATCTGAGTGGAGGATGCGAATATCAATGCAGAGGGGGATCTGAGTGGAGGATGCCGATATCAATGCAGAGGGAGATCTGAGTGGAAGACACGGATATCAATGCAGAGTGGGATCTGAGTGGAGGAGGCGGATATCAATTCAGAAGGAGATTGGAGTACAGGGTGAGGATATCAATGCAGAGGAGGATTTGATTGGAGGATGCGGATATCAATGCCGAGGAAGATCTGAGTTCAGAATGCGGATATCAATGCAGAGGGGGATCTGAGTGTAGGATGCTTATATCAATGCAGGAGGAGATCTGAGTGGAGGATGCGGATATCAATGCAGAGGGGGATCAGAGTGGCGGATGCGGATATCAGTGCAGAGGGAGATCTGAGTGGAGGATGCGGATATCAATGCAGAGTGGGATCTGAGTGGAGGATGCGGATATTCGTGCAGAGGGAGATCTGAGAGGGCGATGCGGATATCAATGCAGAGGAACATCTGAGTTGAGGATGCGGATATCAATGATGAGGGAGATCTGAGTGGAGAATGTGATCATCAATGCAGAGGGGGATCTGAATGGAGGATGCGGATATCATTGCAGAGGGAGGTCTGAGTGGAGGATGTGAAGATCAATGCAGAGGGGGATCTGATTGGAGAAAGCGGATATCAATGCAAAGGGGGATTTGAGTGGATGCTGCGGATATCAATGCAGAGGGGGATCTGAGTGGAGGATGCGGATATCACTGCAGAGGGAGATCTGATTGGACGATGCAGATATCAATGCAGAGAGAGCTCGGAGTGGCGTATGCGGATATCAATGCAGAGGGTGATCTCAGTGGAGGATGCCGATATCAATGCAGAGGGGGATCTCAGTGGAGGATGTGAATATCAACGCAGAGGGGGATCTGAAAGGAGGATGCGGATATCAATGCAGAGGGATATCTGAGGGGAGGATGCGGATCTCAATGCAGAGGGGGATCTGAGTGAAGTATGCGGATATCAATGCACAGGGGGATCTGAGTGGAGGATGCGGATATCAATGCAGAAGGATATCTGAGTGCAGGATGCGGATATCAATGCAGAGGGAGATCTGATTGGAAGATGCGGATATCACTGCAGAGGGAGATCTGAGTGCAGGATGCGTATGTCAATGCAGAGGGGGGACCTGAGTCGAGATGCGGATATCAATGCAGAGGGAAATCTGAGTCGAGGTTTCGGAGAGCACTGCAGAGGCGGATCTGAGTGCAGGATGCGGATATCAATGCAGAAAGAGATCTGAGCGGAAGATGCAGATATCAATGCAGAGGGGGATCTGAGTGGAGGATGCGGATATCAATGCAGAGGGGGATCTGAGTGGAGGATGCGGATCTCAATGCAGAGGGGGATCTGAGTGAAGGATGCGGATATCAATGCACAGGGGGATCTGAGTGGAGGATGCGGATATTAATGCAGAAGGAGATCTGAGTGCAGGATGCTGATATCAATGCAGAGGGAGATCGAAGTGAAGGATGCGAATATCAATGCAGAGGGAGATCTGACTGGAGGACGCGGATATCAATTCAGAGGGAAATCAGAGTTGAGGATGCGGATATCAATGCAGAGTGGGATCTGAGTGGAGGATGCGGATATTCGTGCAGAGGGAGATCTGAGAGGGCGATGCGGATATCAATGCAGAGGAACATCTGAGTTGAGGATGCGGATATCAATGCTGAGGGAGATCTGAGTGGAGAATGCGCTCATCAATGCAGAGGGGGATCTGAATGGAGGATACGGATATCATTGCAGATGGAGATCAGAGTGGAGGATGTGAAGATCAATGCAGAGGGGGATCTGATTGGAGAAAGCGGATATCAATGCAAAGGGGGATTTGAGTGGATGCTGCGGATATCAATGCAGAGGGGGATCTGAGTGGAGGATGCGGATATCACTGCAGAGGAAGATCTGATTGGACGATGCAGATATCAATGCAGAGAGAGCTCTGAGTGGCGTATGTGGATATCAACGCAGAGGGGGATCTGAAAGGAGGATGCGGATATCAATGCAGAGGGATATCTGAGAGGAGGATGCGGATCTCAATGCAGAGGGGGATCTGAGTGAAGTATGCGGATATCAATGCACAAAGGGATCTGAGTGGAGAATGCGGATATCAATGCAGAAGGATATCTGAGTGCAGGATGCGGATATCAATGCAGAGGGAGATCTGATTGGAAGATGCGGATATCACTGCAGAGGGAGATCTGAGTGCAGGATGCGTATGTCAATGCAGAGGGGGACCTGAGTCGAGATGCGGATATCAATACAGAGGGAAATCTGAGTCGAGGTTTCGGAGAGCACTGCAGGGGTGGATCTGAGTGCAAGATGCGGATATCAATGCAGAAAGAGATCTGAGCGGAAGATGCAGATATCAATGCAGAGGGGGATCTGAGTGGAGGATGCGGATATCAATGCAGAGGGGGATCTGAGTGGAGGATGCGGATCTCAATGCAGAGGGGGATCTGAGTGAAGGATGCGGATATCAATGCACAGGGGGGATCTGAGTGGAGGATGCGGATATTAATGCAGAAGGAGATCTGAGTGCAGGATGCAGATATAAATGCAGAGGGGAGATCGAAGTGAAGGATGCGAATATCAATGCAGAGGGAGATCTGACTGGAGGACGCGGATATCAATTCAGAGGGAAATCAGAGTTGAGGATGCGGATATCAATGCAGAGGGAGATCTGAGTGGGAGGATACGGATATCAATGCAGAGGGAGATCTGAGTGGAGGATGCGGATATCAATGCAAAGGGGGATCTGAGTGGAGGATGTGGGATATCAGTGCAGAGGGGGATCTGAGTGGAGGATGCGGATATCAATTGAGGGAGACTGGGAGTGTAGTATGCGGATATCAATGCAGAGGTGGATTTGATTGCTGGATGCGGATATCATTGCAGAGGAAGATCTGAGTTCAGAATGGGGATATCAATGCAGAGGGGGGATCTGAGTGGAATTTGCGGATATAAATGCAGAGAGGGATCTGAGTGGTGGATGCGGATATCAATGCAGAGGGAGATCTGAGTGGAGGATGCGAATATCAATGCAGAGGGGGTATCAGAGTGGAGGATGCGGATATCAGTGCAGAGGGAGATCTGAGTGGAGGATGCGGATATCAATGCAGAGTGGGTTCTGAGTGGAGGATGCGGATATCAGTGCAGAGAGAGATCTGAGAGGTGGGATGCGGATATCAATGCAGGATGGAACATCTGAATGGAGGATGCGCATATCAATGCTGAGGGAGATCTGAGTGGACGATGCGGACATCAATGCAGAGGCAGATGTGAGTGGTGGATGCAGATAACAATGCAGAGAGAGATCTGAGTGCACGATGTGAATATCAATGCAGAGCGTGATCTAAGTGGAGAATGCGGATATTAAAGCAGAGGGAGATCTGAGTGGAGGATGCGGATATCAATGCCGAGGGAGATCTGAGTGGAGGATGCGTATATCAATGCAGAGGGATATCTGAGTGTAGGATCTGGATATCAATGCAGAGGGTGATCTGAGTGGAGGATGCGAATATCAATGCAGACGGGGACTGAGTGGAGGATGCGAATATCAATGCAGAGGGGGGATCTGAGTGGAGGATGCCGATATCAATGCAGAGGGGGATCTGAGTGGAGGATGCCGATATCAATGCAGAGGGAGATCTGAGTGGAAGACACGGATATCAATGAAGAGTGGGATCTGAATGGAGGAGGCAGATATCAATTCAGAGGGAGATTGGAGTGCAGGGTGAGGATATCAATGCAGAGGAGGATTTGATTGGACGGATGCGGATATCAATGCCGAGGAAGATCTGAGTTCAGAATGCGGATATCAATGCAGAGGGGGATCTGAGTGTAGGATGCTTATATCTATGCAGGAGGAGATCTGAGTGGAGGATGCGGATATCAATGCAGAGGGGGATCAGAGTGGCGGATGCGGATATCAGTGCAGAGGGGAGATCTGAGTGGAGGATGCGGATATCAATGCAGAGTGGGATCTGAGTGGAGGGATGCGGATATTCGTGCAGAGGGGAGATCTGAGAGGGGCGATGTGGATATCAATGCAGAGGAACATCTGAGTGGAGGATGCGGATATCAATGCTGAGGGAGATCTGAGTGGAGAATGCGATCATCAATGCAGAGGGGGGATCTGAATGGAGGATGCGGATATCATTGCAGAGGGAGATCTGAGTGGAGGATGCGAAGATCAATGCAGAGGGGGATCTGATTGGAGAAAGCGGGATATCAATGCAAAGGGGGATTTGAGTGGATGATGCGGGATATCAATGCAGAGGGGGGATCTGAGTGGAGGATGCGGATATCACTGCAGAGGGGAGATCTGATTGGACGATGCAGATATCAATGCAGAGAGAGCTCGGAGTGGCATATGCGGATATCAATGCAGAGGGTGATCTCAGTGGAGCATGCAGATATTAATGCAGAGGGGGGATCTCAGTGGAGGATGCGAATATCAACGCAGAGGGGGATCTGAAAGGAGGATGCGGATATCAATGCAGAGGGATATCTGAGGGGAGGATGCGGATATCAATGCAGGGGGGCGCTCTGAGTGGAGAATGCAGTTATCAATGCACAGGGGTATCTGAGTGGTGGATGCGGATATCAATGCAGAGGGAGATCTGAGTGGAGGATGCGAATATCAATGCAGAGGGGTATCAGAGTGGAGGATGCGGATATCAGTGCAGAGGGAGATCTGAGTGGAGGATGCGGATATCAATGCAGAGTGGGGTTCTGAGTGGAGGATGCGGATATCAGTGCAGAGGGAGATCTGAGAGGGGGGATGCGGATATCAATGCAGAGGAACATCTGAGTGGAGGATGCGGATATCAATGCTGAGGGAGATCTGAGTGTACGATGCGGACATCAATGCAGAGGGGGATCTGAATGGAGGATGCTGATATCAATGCAGAGTGAGATCTGAGTAGAGAATGCAGATATCAATGCAGAGGAACATCTGAGCAGAGGTAGAGCTGAGTGGAGGATGCGAATATCAATGCAGAGGCCGATCTGAGTGGTGGATGCAGATAACAATGCAGAGAGAGATCTGAGTGCACGATGTGAATATCAATGCAGAGCGTGATCTAAGTGGAGAATGCGGATATTAAAGCAGAGGTAGATCTGAGTGGAGGATGCGGATATCAATCCGAGGGAGATCTGAGTGGAGGATGCGGATATCAATGCAGAGGGATATCTGAGTGTAGGATCTAGATATCAAAGCAGAGGGTGATCTGAGTGGAGGATGCGAATATCAATGCAGACGGGGGACTGAGTGGAGGATGCGAATATCAATGCAGAGGGGGATCTGAGTGGAGGATGCGAATATCAATGCAGAGGGGGATCTGAGTGGAGGATGCCGATATCAATGCAGAGGGAGATCTGAGTGGAAGACACGGATATCAATGCAGAGTGGGATCTGAGTGGAGGAGGCGGATATCAATTCAGAAGGAGATTGGAGTGCAGGGTGAGGATATCAATGCAGAGGAGGATTTGATTGGAGGATGCGGATTTCAATGCCGAGGAAGATCTGAGTTCAGAATGCGGATATCAATGCAGAGGGGGATCTGAGTGTAGGATGCTTATATCAATGCAGGAGGAGATCTGAGTGGAGGATGCGGATATCAATGCAGAGGGGGATCAGAGTGGCGGATGCGGATATCAGTGCAGAGGGAGATCTGAGTGGAGGATGCGGATATCAATGCAGAGTGGGATCTGAGTGGAGGATGCGGATATTCGTGCAGAGGGAGATCTGAGAGGGCGATGCGGATATCAATGCAGAGGAACATCTGAGTTGAGGATGCGGATATCAATGCTGAGGGAGATCTGAGTGGAGAATGCGATCATCAATGCAGAGGGGGATCTGAATGGAGGATGCGGATATCATTGCAGAGGGAGATCTGAGTGGAGGATGTGAAGATCAATGCAGAGGGGGATCTGATTGGAGAAAGCGGATATCAATGCAAAGGGGGATTTGAGTGTATGCTGCGGATATCAATGCAGAGGGGGATCTGAGTGGAGGATGCGGATATCACTGCAGAGGGAGATCTGATTGGACGATGCAGATATCAATGCAGAGAGAGCTCGGAGTGGCGTATGCGGATATCAATGCAGAGGGTGATCTCAGTGGAGGATGCCGATATCAATGCAAAGGGGGATCTCAGTGGAGGATGCGAATATCAACGCAGAGGGGGATCTGAAAGGAGGATGCGGATATCAATGCAGAGGGATATCTGAGGGGAGGATGCGGATCTCAATGCAGAGGGGGATCTGAGTGAAGTATGCGGATATCAATGCACAGGGGGATCTGAGTGGAGGATGCGGATATCAATGCAGAAGGATATCTGAGTGCAGGATGCGGATATCAATGCAGAGGGAGATCTGATTGGAAGATGCGGATATCACTGCAGAGGGAGATCTGAGTGCAGGATGCGTATGTCAATGCAGAGGGGGACCTGAGTCGAGATGCGGATATCAATGCAGAGGGAAATCTGAGTCGAGGTTTCGGAGAGCACTGCAGAGGCGGATCTGAGTGCAGGATGCGGATATCAATGCAGAAAGAGATCTGAGCGGAAGATGCAGATATCAATGCAGAGGGGGATCTGAGTGGAGGATGCAGATATCAATGCAGAGGGGGATCTGAGTGGAGGATGCGGATCTCAATGCAGAGGGGGATCTGAGTGAAGGATGCGGATATCAATGCACAGGGGGATCTGAGTGGAGGATGCGGATATTAATGCAGAAGGAGATCTGAGTGCAGGATGCGGATATCAATGCAGAGGGAGATCGAAGTGAAGGATGCGAATATCAATGCAGAGGGAGATCTGACTGGAGGACGCGGATATCAATTCAGAGGGAAATCAGAGTTGAGGATGCGGATATCAATGCAGAGTTGGATCTGAGTGGAGGATGCGGATATTCGTGCAGAGGGAGATCTGAGAGGGTGATGCGGATATCAATGCAGAGGAACATCTGAGTTGAGGATGCGGATATCAATGCTGAGTGAGATCTGAGTGGAGAATGCGATCATGAATGCAGAGGGGGATCTGAATGGAGGATGCGGATATCATTGCAGAGGGAGATCAGAGTGGAGGATGTGAAGATCAATGCAGAGGGGGATCTGATTGGAGAAAGCGGATATCAATGCAAAGGGGGATTTGAGTGGAAGCTGCGGATATCAATGCAGAGGGGGATCTGAGTGGAGGATGCGGATATCACTGCAGAGGGAGATCTGATTGGACGATGCAGATATCAATGCAGAGAGAGCTCTGAGTGGCGTATGCGGATATCAATGCAGTGGGTGATCTCAGTGGAGGATGCCGATATCAATGCAGAGGGGGATCTCAGTGGAGGATGCGAATATCAACGCAGAGGGGGATCTGAAAGGAGGATGCGGATATCAATGCAGAGGGATATCTGAGGGGAGGATGCGGATCTCAATGCAGAGGGGGATCTGAGTGAAGTATGCGGATATCAATGCACAAAGGGATCTGAGTGGAGAATGCGGATATCAATGCAGAAGGATATCTGAGTGCAGGATGCGGATATCAATGCAGAGGGAGATCTGATTGGAAGATGCGGATATCACTGCAGAGGGAGATCTGAGTGCAGGATGCGGATATTAATGCAGAAAGAGATCTGAGCGGAAGATGCAGATATCAATGCAGAGGGGGATCTGAGTGGAGGATGCGGATATCAATGCAGAGGGGGATCTGAGTGGAGGATGCGGATCTCAATGCAGAGGGGGATCTGAGTGAAGGATGCGGATATCAATGCACAGGGGGATCTGAGTGGAGGATGCGGATATTAATGCAGAAGGAGATCTGAGTGCAGGATGCGGATATCAATGCAGAGGGAGATCGAAGTGAAGGATGCGAATATCAATGCAGAGGGAGATCTGACTGGAGGACGCGGATATCAATTCAGAGGGAAATCAGAGTTGAGGATGCGGATATCAATGCAGAGGGAGATCTGAGTGGAGAATGCGGATATCAATGCAGAGGGAGATCTGAGTGGAGGATGCGGATATCAGTGCAGAGGGGGATCTGAGTGGAGGATGCGGATATCAATTGAGGGAGACTGGAGTGTAGTATGCGGATATCAATGCAGAGGTGGATTTGATTGCTGGATGCGAATATCATTGCAGAGGAAGATCTGAGTTCAGAATGCGGATATCAATGCAGAGGGGGATCTGAGTGGAATTTGCAGATATAAATGCAGAGAGGGATCTGAGTGGTGGATGCGGATATCAATGCAGAGGGAGATCTGAGTGGAGGATGCGAATATCAATGCAGAGGGGGATCTGAGTGGAGGATGCGGATATCAGTGCAGAGGGAGATCTGAGTGGAGGATGCGGATATCAATGCAGAGTGGGTTCTGAGTGGAGGATGCGGATATCAGTGCAGAGAGAGATCTGAGAGGGGGATGCGGATATCAATGCAGAGGAACATCTGAATGGAGGATGCGGATATCAATGCTGAGGGAGATCTGAGTGGACGATGCGGACATCCATGCAGAGGGGGATCTGAATGGAGGATGCTGATATCAATGCAGAGTGAGATCTGAGTGGAGAATGCAGATATCAATGCAGAGGAACATCTGAGCAGAGGTAGAGCTGAGTGGAGGATGCGAATATCAATGCAGAGGCAGATCTGAGTGGTGGATGCAGATAACAATGCAGAGAGAGATCTGAGTGCACGATGTGAATATCAATGCAGAGCGTGATCTAAGTGGAGAATGCGGATATTAAAGCAGAGGGAGATGAGTGGAGGATGCGGATATCAATGCCGAGGGAGATCTGAGTGGAGGATGCGGATATCAATGCAGAGGGATATCTGAGTGTAGGATCTGGATATCAATGCAGAGGGTGATCTGAGTGGAGGATGCGAATATCAATGCAGAGGGGGACTGAGTGGAGGATGGGAATATCAATGCAGAGGGGGATCTGAGTGGAGGATGCCGATATCAATGCAGAGGGGGATCTGAGTGGAGGATGCCGATATCAATGCAGAGGGAGATCTGAGTGGAAGACACGGATATCAATGAAGAGTGGGATCTGAGTGGAGGAGTCGGATATCAATTCAGAGGGAGATTGGAGTGCAGGGTGAGGATATCAATGCAGAGGAGGATTTGATTGGAGGATGCGGATATCAATGCCGAGGAAGATCTGAGTTCAGAATGCGGATATCAATGCAGAGGGGGATCTGAGTGTAGGATGCTTATATCAATGCAGGAGGAGATCTGAGTGGAGGATGCGGATATCAATGCAGAGGGGGATCAGAGTGGCGGATGCGGATATCAGTGCAGAGGGAGATCTGAGTGGAGGATGCGGATATCAATGCAGAGTGGGATCTGAGTGGAGGATGCGGATATTCGTGCAGAGGGAGATCTGAGAGGGCGATGTGGATATCAATGCAGAGGAACATCTGAGTGGAGGATGCGGATATCAATGCTGAGGGAGATCTGAGTGGAGAATGCGATCATCAATGCAGAGGGGGATCTGAATGGAGGATGCGGATATCATTGCAGAGGGAGATCTGAGTGGAGGATGCGAAGATCAATGCAGAGGGGGATCTGATTGGAGAAAGCGGATATCAATGCAGAGGGTGATTTGAGTGGAGGATGCGAATATCAATGCTGAGGGGGACTGAGTGGAGGATGCGAATATCACTGCAGAGGGGGATCTGAGTGGAGGATGCGAATATCAATGCAGAGGGGGTTCTGAGTGGAGGATGCCGATATCAATGCAGAGGGAGATCTGAGTGGAAGACAGAGATATCAATGCAGAGTGGGATCAGAGTGGAGGATGCGGATATCAATGTCGAGGAAGATCTGAGTTCAGAATGCGGATATCAATGCAGAGGGGGATCTGAGTGTAGGATGCGTATATCAATGCAGGAGGAGATCTGAGTGGAGGATGCGGATATCAATGCAGAGGGGGATCAGAGTGGTGGATGCGGATATCAGTGCAGAGGGAGATCTGAGTGGAGGATGCGCATATCAATGCAGAGTGGGATCTGAGTGGAGGATGCGGATATCCGTGCAGAGGGAGATCTGAGAGGGCGATGCGGATATCAATGCAGAGGAACATCTGAGTGGAGGATGCGGATATCAATGCTGAGGGAGATGTGAGTGGAGAATGCGGACATCAATGCAGACGGGGATCTGAATGGAGGATGCGGATATCATTGCAGAGGGAGATCTGAGTGGAGAATGCGAAGATCAATGCAGAGGGTGATCTCAGTGGAGGATGCCGAATTCAATGCAGAGGGGGATCTCAGTGGAGGATGCGAATATGATCGCAGAGGGGGATCTGAAAGGAGGATGCGGATATCAATGCAGAGGGATATCTGAGGGGAGGATGCGGATATCAATGCAGGGGGCGCTCTGAGTGGAGAATGCGGATATCAATGCCCAGGGGGATGTGAGTGGAGGATGCGGATATCAATGCAGAGGGAGATTTTAGTGCTGGATACGGATATCAATGCAGAGGGAGATCTGATTCGAGGATGCGGATATCAATGCAGTGGGAGATCTGAGTGCAGGATGTGGATATCAATGCAGAGAGTGATCTGAGTGGAAGTCGCGGATATCAATGCAGAGGGGGATCTGAGTGGAGGATGGGGATATCCATTGAGGGAGATTGGAGTGCAGTATGCGGATATCATTGCAGAGGTGGATTTGATTGCAGGATACGGATATAAATGCAGAGGAAGATCTGAGTTCAGAATGCGGATATCAATACAGAGGGTGATCTGAGTGGAGGATGCGGATATCAATGCAGAGGGGGATCTGAGTGGTGGATGCGGATATCAATGCAGAGGGAGATCTGAGTGGAGGATGCGAATATCAATGCAGAGGGGGATCAGAGTGGAGGATGCGGATATCAGTGCAGAGGGAGATCTGAGTGGAGGATGCGGATATCAATGCAGAGTGGGATCTGAGTGGAGGATGCGGATATGAATGCAGAGTGAGATCTGAGTGGAGGATGCGAAGATCAATGCAGACGGGGATCTGAGTGGAGGATGCGGATATCAATGCAGAGGGAGATCTGAGTGGAGGATGCAGATATCAATGCAGAGAGAGCTCTGAGTGGAGTATGCGGATATCAATGCAGAGGGGGATCTCAGTGGAGAATGCCGATATCAATGCAGAGGGGGATCTCAGTGGAAGATGCAAATATCAATGCAGGGGGGGGATCTGAGTTGAGGATGCGGATTTCAACGCAGAGGGGGATCTGAGTGGAGTATGCGGATATCAATGCAGAGGGAGATCTGAGTGGAGGGTGTGCATATCAATGCAGAAGGATATCTCAGTGGAGGATGCGGATATCAATGCAGACGGGGATTGGAGTGAGGATGCGGATATCAATGCAGAGGGAGAACTGAGTGGAGGATGCGGATATCAATGAAGAGGGGTTCTGAGTGGAGGATGCAGCTATGAATTCAGAGGGAGATCTGAGTGGAGAATGCGGATATCAATGCAGAGGGAGATCTGAGTGGGGAATGCGGATATCAATGCAGAGGGAGATCTGAGTGGAGGTTGCGGATATCAATGCAGAAGGATATCTGAGTGCAGGATGCGGATATCAATGCAGGGGGTGATCTGAGTGGAGGATGCGGATATCAATGCAGAGGGGGATCTGAGTGGAGGATGCGGATATCAATGCAGAGGGAGATTTTAGTGCAGGATGCGGATATCAATGCAGAGGGAGATCTGATTGGAGGATGCGGAATTCAATGCAGAGGGAGATCTGAGTGGAGGATGCGGATATCAATGCAGAGGGGGATCTGAGTGGAGGATGCGGATATCAATGCGAAGGGGGATCAGAGTGGAGGATGCGGATATCAATACACAGGGAGATCTGAGTGGAGGATGCGGATATCAATGCAGAGGGGGATCTGAGTGGAGGATGCGGATATCAATTCAGAGGGAGATTGGAGTGCAGGGTGTGGATATCAATGCAGAGGAGGATTTGATTGGAGGATGCGGATATCAGTACACAGGGAGATCTGAGTGGAGGATGCAGATATCAATGCAGAGTGGGATCTGAGTGGAGGATGCAGATATCAATGCAGAGGGATATCTGAGGGGAGGATGCGGATATCAATGCAGGGGGCGCTCTGAGTGGAGAATGCGGATATCAATGCCCAGGGGGATGTGAGTGGAGGATGCGGATATCAATGCAGAGGGAGATTTTAGTGCTGGATACGGATATCAATGCAGAGGGAGATCTGATTCGAGGATGCGGATATCAATGCAGTGGGAGATCTGAGTGCAGGATGTGGATATCAATGCAGAGAGTGATCTGAGTGGAAGTCGCGGATATCAATGCAGAGGGGGATCTGAGTGGAGGATGGGGATATCCATTGAGGGAGATTGGAGTGCAGTATGCGGATATCATTGCAGAGGTGGATTTGATTGCAGGATACGGATATAAATGCAGAGGAAGATCTGAGTTCAGAATGCGGATATCAATACAGAGGGTGATCTGAGTGGAGGATGCGGATATCAATGCAGAGGGGGATCTGAGTGGTGGATGCGGATATCAATGCAGAGGGAGATCTGAGTGGAGGATGCGAATATCAATGCAGAGGGGGATCAGAGTGGAGGATGCGGATATCAGTGCAGAGGGAGATCTGAGTGGAGGATGCGGATATCAATGCAGAGTGGGATCTGAGTGGAGGATGCGGATATGAATGCAGAGTGAGATCTGAGTGGAGGATGCGAAGATCAATGCAGACGGGGATCTGAGTGGAGGATGCGGATATCAATGCAGAGGGAGATCTGAGTGGAGGATGCAGATATCAATGCAGAGAGAGCTCTGAGTGGAGTATGCGGATATCAATGCAGAGGGGGATCTCAGTGGAGAATGCCGATATCAATGCAGAGGGGGATCTCAGTGGAAGATGCGAATATCAATGCAGGGGGGGGATCTGAGTTGAGGATGCGGATTTCAACGCAGAGGGGGATCTGAGTGGAGTATGCGGATATCAATGCAGAGGGAGATCTGAGTGGAGGGTGTGCATATCAATGCAGAAGGATATCTCAGTGGAGGATGCGGATATCAATGCAGACGGGGATTGGAGTGAGGATGCGGATATCAATGCAGAGGGAGAACTGAGTGGAGGATGCGGATATCAATGAAGAGGGCTTCTGAGTGGAGGATGCAGCTATGAATTCAGAGGGAGATCTGAGTGGAGAATGCGGATATCAATGCAGAGGGAGATCTGAGTGGGGAATGCGGATATCAATGCAGAGGGAGATCTGAGTGGAGGTTGCGGATATCAATGCAGAAGGATATCTGAGTGCAGGATGCGGATATCAATGCAGGGGGTGATCTGAGTGGAGGATGCGGATATCAATGCAGAGGGGGATCTGAGTGGAGGATGCGGATATCAATGCAGAGGGAGATTTTAGTGCAGGATGCGGATATCAATGCAGAGGGAGATCTGATTGGAGGATGCGGAATTCAATGCAGAGGGAGATCTGAGTGGAGGATGCGGATATCAATGCAGAGGGGGATCTGAGTGGAGGATGCGGATATCAATGCGAAGGGGGATCAGAGTGGAGGATGCGGATATCAATACACAGGGAGATCTGAGTGGAGGATGCGGATATCAATGCAGAGGGGGATCTGAGTGGAGGATGCGGATATCAATTCAGAGGGAGATTGGAGTGCAGGGTGTGGATATCAATGCAGAGGAGGATTTGATTGGAGGATGCGGATATCAGTACACAGGGAGATCTGAGTGGAGGATGCAGATATCAATGCAGAGTGGGATCTGAGTGGAGGATGCAGATATCAGTGCAGAGGGAGATCTGAGTGGATGATGCGGATATCAATGCAGAGGGAGATCTGACTGGAGGATGCGGATATCAATGCAGAGGGAGATCTGAGTGGAGGATGCGAATATCAATGCAGAGGGGGATCTGATTGGAGGATGCGGATATCAATGCAGAGGGGGATCTGAGTGGAGGATGCGGATATCAATTCAGAGGGAGATTGGAGTGCAGTGTGTGGATATCAATGCAGAGGGAGATCTGAGTGGAGGATATGGATATCAATGCATGGGATATCTGAGTGGAGGATGCGGATATCAATGCAGGGGGTGATCCGAGTGGAGGATGCGGATATGAATGCAGAGGGGGATGTGAGTGGAGGATGCGGATATCAATGCAGAGAGAGATTTTAGTGCTGGATGCGGATATCAATGCAGAGGGAAATCTGAGTCGAGGATGCGGATATCAATTCAGACGGGGATCTGAGTGGAGGATGCGGATATCAATGCAGAGGGGGTTCTGAGAGGAGGATGCGGATTTCAATGCAGAGGGAGATCTGAGTGCAGGATGCGGATATGAATGCAGAGGGGGACCTGAGTAGTAGATGCGGTTATCAATGCAGAGGGAGATCTGAGTGGATGATGTGGATATCAATGCAGAGGGGGATCTGAGTGGAGGATGCGGATATCAATGCAGAGGGGGATCAGAGTGGAGGATACGGATATCAGTGCAGAGGGAGATCTGAGTGGAGGATGCGGATATCAATGCAGAGTGGGATCTGAGTGGAGGATGCCGATATCAGTGCAGAGGGAGATCTGAGTGGGGGATGCGGATATCAATGCAGAGGGACATCTGAGTGGATGATGCGCATATCAATGCAGAGGGAGATCTGAGTGGAGGATGCGGATATCAATGCAGAGGGCGATCAGAGTGGCGAATGCGGATATCTGTGCAGAGGGAGATCTGAGTGGAGGATGCGGATATCAATGCAGAGCGAGATCTGATTGGAGGATGCGAGTATCAATGCAGAAGGGGATCTGATTGGAGGATGCGGATATCAATGCAGAGGGAGATCTGAGTCGAAGACGCGGATATCAATGCAGAGGGGGATCTGAGTGGAGGATGCGGATATCAATTCAGAAAGGAGATTGGAGTGCAGAGTGCGGATATCAATGCAGAGGAGGATTTGATTGGAGGATGCGCATATCAATGCAGAGGGAGATCTGAGTTCAGAAAGCGGATATCAATGCAGAGGGGGATCTGAGTGGAGAATGCAGATATGAATGCAGAGGGAGATCTAAGTGGAGAATGCGGATATCAATGCAGAGGGAGATCTGAGTGGAAGATACGGATATCAATGCATGGGATATCTGAGGGGAGGATGCGGATATCAATGCAGGGGGTGATCTGAGTGGAGGATGCGGATATCAATGCAGGGGGTGATCTCAGTGGAGGATGCGGATATGAATGCAGAGGGGGATGTGAGTGGAGGATGCGGATATCAATGCAGAGGGAGATTTTAGTGCTGATGCGGATATCAATGCAGAGGGAAATCTGTGTCGAGGATGCGGATATCAATGCAGAGGGGGATCTGAATGGAGGATGCGGATATCAATGCAGAGGTGGATCTGAGTGGAGGATGTGGATATCAATGTAGAGGGGGATCTGAGTGGAGGATGCGGATATCAATTCAGCGGGAGATTTGATTGGAGGATGCGGATATCAATGCAGAGTGGGATCTGAGTGAAGTATGCGTATATCAATGCAGAGGGGGATCTGAGTGGAGGATGCGGATATCAATTCAGAGGGAGATTGGAGTGCAGGGTGCGGATATCAATGCAGAGGAGGATGTGATTGGAGGATGCGGATATTAATGCAGAGGGAGATCTGAGTTCCGAATGCGGATATCAATGCAGAGGGGGATCTGAGTGGAGAATGCAGATATGAATGCAGAGGGGGATCTAAGTGGAGAATGCGGATATTAATGCAGAGGGAGATCTGAGTGGAGGATACGGATATCAATGCATGGGATATCTGAGTGGAGGATGCGGATATCAATGCAGGGGGTGATCTGAGTGGAGGATGCGGATATGAATGCAGAGGGGGATGTGATTGGAGGATGCGGTATCAATGCAGAGGGAGATCTGAGTGGAGGATACGGATTTCAATGCATGGGATATCTGAGTGGCGGATGCGGATATCAATGCAGGGGGTGATCTGAGTGGAGGATGCGGATATGAATGCAGAGGGAGATTGAAGTGGAGGATGCGAATATCAATGCAGAGAAGATCTGAGTGGAGGATGCGGATATCAATGCAGAGGGAAATCAGAGTGCAGGATGCCGATATCAATGCAGAGGGAGATCTGAGTGGAGGATGCGGACATCAATGTAGAGGGGTATCTGAGTGGAGGATGCGGATATCAATGCAGAGGGCGATCAGAGTGGCGAATGCGGATATCTGTGCAGAGGGAGATCTGAGTGGAGGATGCGGATATCAATGCAGAGTGGGATCTGAGTGGAGGATGCGGATATCCGTGCAGAGGGAGATCTGAGAGGGGGATGCGGATATCAATGCAGAGGAAAATCTGAGTGGAGGATGCGGATATCAATGCAGAGGGAGATCTGAGTGGAGGATGCGAAGATTACTGCAGAGGGGGATCTGAGTGGAGAATGCGGATATCAATGCAGAGGGGGATCTGAGTGGAGGATGCGGACATCAATGCAGAGGGAGATCTGAGAGGAGGATGCAGATATCAATGCAGAGAGAGTTCTGAGTGGAGTATGCGGATATCAATGCAGAGGAGGATTTGATTGGAGGATGCGGATATCAATGCAGAGGGAGATCTGAGTTCAGAATGCGGATATCAATGCAGAGGGGGATCTGAGTGGAGAATGCAGATATGAATGCAGAGGGAGATCTAAGTGGAGAATGCGGATATCAATGCAGAGGGAGATCTGAGTGGAGGATACGGATATCAATGCATGGGATATCTGAGTGGAGGATGCGGATATCAATGGAGGGAGTGATCTGAGTGGAGGATGCGGATATGAATGCAGAGGGGGATGTGAGTGGAGGATGCGGATATCAATGCAGAGGGAGATTTTAGTGCTGGATGCGGATATCAATGCAGAGGGAAATCTGAGTCGAGGATGCGGATATCAATTCAGACGGGGATCTGAGTGGAGGATGCGGATATCAATGCAGAAAGTGATCTGAGTGGAAGATGCAGATATCAATGCACAGTGCGATCTGAGTGGAGGATGCGGATATCAATGCAGAAGGGGATCTGAGTGGAGGATGCGGATATGAATGCAGAGGGAGATCTGAATGGAGGAAGCGGATATCAATGCAGAGGGGGATCTGAGCAGAGGATGTGGATATCAATGCAGAGGGGGATCTGAGTGGAGGATGCCGATATCAGTGCAGAGGGAGATCTGATTGGGGGATGCGGATATCAATGCAGAGGGACATCTGAGTGGATGATGCGCATATCAATGCAGAGGGAGATCTGAGTGTAGGATGCGGATATCAATGCAGAGCGAGATCTGAGTGGAGGATGCGAGTATCAATGCAGAGGGGGATCTGATTGGAGGATGCGGATATCAATGCAGAGGGAGATCTGAGTAGAAGACGCGGATATCAATGCAGAGGGGGATCTGAGTGGAGGATGCGGATATCAATTCAGAGGGAGATTGGAGTGCAGGGTGCGGATATCAATGCAGAGGAGGATGTGATTGGAGGATGCGGATATCAATGCAGAGGGAGATCTGAGTTCAGAATGCGGATATCTATGCAGAGGGGGATCTGAGTGGAGAATGCAGATATGAATGCAGAGGGAGATCTAAGTGGAGAATGCGGATATCAATGCAGAGGGAGATCTGAGTGGAGCATACGGATATCAATGCTTGGGATATCTGAGTGGAGGATGCGGATATCAATGCAGTGGGTGATCAGAGTGGAGGATGCGGATATGAATGCAGAGGGGGATGTGAGTGGAGGATGCGGATATCAATGCAGAGGGAAATCTGAGTCGAGGATGCGGATATCAATTCAGGCGGGGATCTGAGTGGAGGATGCGGATATCAATGCAGAAAGGGATCTGAGTGGAAGATGCAGATATCAATGCACAGTGCGATCTGAGTGGAGGATGCGGATATCAATGCAGAAGGGGATCTGAGTGGAGGATTCGGATATGAATGCAGAGGGAGATCTGAGTGGAGAATGCGGATATCAATGCAGAGGGAGATCTGAGTGGAGGATACGGATTTCAATGCATGGGATATCTGAGTGGAGGATGCGGATATGAATGCAGAGGGAGATTGAAGTGGAGGATGCGAATATCAATGCAGAGAAGATCTGAGTGGAGGATGCGGATATCAATGCAGAGGGAAATCAGAGTGCAGGATGCCGATATCAATGCAGAGGGAAATCAGAGTGGAGGATGCGGATATCAATGCAGAGGAACATCTGAGTGGAGGATGTGGATATCAATGTAGAGGGAGATTTGAGTGGAGGATGCGAAGATTACTGCAGAGGGGGATCTGAGTGGAGAATGCGGATATCAATGCAGAGGGCGATCAGAGTGGCGAATGCGGATATCTGTGCAGAGGGAGATCTGAGTGGAGGATGCGGATATCAATGCAGAGTGGGATCTGAGTGGAGGATGCGGATATCCGTGCAGAGGGAGATCTGAGAGGGGGATGCGGATATCAATGCAGAGGAACATCTGAGTGGAGGATGCGGATATCAATGCAGAGGGAGATCTGAGTGGAGGATGCGAAGATTACTGCAGAGGGGGATCTGAGTGGAGAATGCGGATATCAATGCAGAGGGGGATCTGAGTGGAGGATGCGGACATCAATGCAGAGGGAGATCTGAGAGGAGGATGCAGATATCAATGCAGAGAGAGTTCTGAGTGGAGTATGCGGATATCAATGCAGAGGATGATTTGATTGGAGGATGCGGATATCAATGCAGAGGGAGATCTGAGTTCAGAATGCGGATATCAATGCAGAGGGGGACCTGAGTGGAGAATGCAGATATGAATGCAGAGGGAGATCTAAGTGGAGAATGCGGATATCAATGCAGAGGGAGATCTGAGTGGAGGACACGGATATCACTGCATGGGATATCTGAGTGGAGGATGCGGATATCAATGCAGGGGGTGATCTGAGTGGAGGATGCCGATATGAATGCAGAGGGGGATGTGAGTGGAGGATGCGGATATCAATGCAGAGGGAGATTTTAGTGCTGGATGCGGATATCAATGCAGAGGGAAATCTGAGTCGAGGATGCGGATATCAATTCAGACGGGGATCTGAGTGGAGGATGCGGATATCAATGCAGAAAGGGATCTGAGTGGAAGATGCAGATATCAATGCACAGTGCGATCTGAGTGGAGGATGCGGATATCAATGCAGAGGGAAATCAGAGTGCAGGATGCCGATATCAATGCAGAGGGAAATCTGAGTGGAGGATGCGGATATCAATGTAGTGGGGTATCTGAGTGGAGGATGCGGATATCAATGCAGAGGGCTATCAGAGTGGCGAATGCGGATATCTGTGCAGAGGGAGATCTGAGTGGAGGATGCGGATATCAATGCAGAGTGGGATCTGAGTGGAGGATGCGGATATCCGTGCAGAGGGAGATCTGAGAGGGGGATGCGGATATCAATGCAGAGGAACATCTGAGTGGAGGATGCGGATATCAATGCAGAGGGAGATCTGAGTGGAGTATGCGAAGATTACTGCAGAGGGGGATCTGAATGGAGAATGCGGATATCAATGCAGAGGGGGATCTGAGTGGAGGATGCGGACATCAATGCAGAGGGAGATCTGAGAGGAGGATGCAGATATCAATGCAGAGAGAGTTCTGAGTGGAGTATGCGGTTATCAATGCAGAGGGGGATCTCAGTGGAGAATGCCGATATCAATGCAGAGGGAGATCTGAGTGCAGGATGCGGATATCAATGCAGAGGGGGACCTGAGACGAGATGCGGATATCAATGCAGAGGGAAATCTGAGTCGAGGTTTCGGATATCACTGCAGAAGGGGATCTGAGTGGAGGATGCAGATATCAATGCAGAGGGGGCTCTGAGTGGAGGATGCGGAACTCAATGCAGAGGGGTATCTGAGTGGAGGATGCGGATGTCAATGCAGAGGGTGATCTGAGTGGAGGATGCGGATATCAATGCACAGGGGGATCTGAGTGGAGGATGCGGATATCAATACAGAGGGAGATTTGATTGGAGGATGCGGATATCAATACAGAAGGAGATCTGAGTGCAGGATGCGGATATCAATGCAGAGGGAGATCGAAGTGGAGGATGCGAATATCAATGCAGAGGGAGATCTGACTGGAGGATGCGGATATCAATGCAGAGGGAAATCAGAGTTGAGGATGCGGCTATCAATGCAGAGGGAGATCTGAGTGGAGAATGCGGATATCAATGCAGAGGGAGATCTGAGTGGAGGATGCGGATATCAATGCAGAGGGGGATCTGAGTGGAGGATGCGGATATCAATTCAGAGGGAGATTGGAGTGCAGGGTGCGGATATCAATGCAGAGGAGGATGTGATTGGAGGATGCGGATATCAATGCAGAGGGAGATCTGAGTTCAGAATGCGGATATCAATGCAGAGGGGGATCTGAGTGGAGAATGCAGATATGAATGCAGAGGGAGATCTAAGTGGAGAATGCGGATATCAATGCAGAGGGAGATCTGAGTGGAGGATACGGATATCAATGCATGGGATATCTGAGTGGAGGATGCGGATATCAATGCAGGGGGTGATCTGAGTGGAGGATGCGGATATGAATGCAGAGGGAGATTTTAGTGCTGGATGCGGATATAAATGCAGAGGGAAATCTGAGTCGAGGATGCGGATATCAATTCAGGCGGGGATCTGAGTGGAGGATGCGGATATCAATGCAAAAAGGGATCTGAGTGGAAGATGCAGATATCAATGCACAGTGCGATCTGAGTGGAGGATGCGGATATCAATGCAGAAGGGGATCTGAGTGAAGGATGCGGATATGAATGCAGAGGGAGATCTGAGTGGAGAATGCGGATATCAATGCAGAGGGAGAGCTGAGTGGAGGATACGGATTTCAATGCATGGGATATCTGAGTGGAGGATGCGGATATCAATGCAGGGGGTGATCTGAGTGGAGGATGCGGATATGAATGCAGAGGGAGATTGAAGTGGAGGATGCGAATATCAATGCAGAGAAGATCTGAGTGGAGGATGCGGATATCAATGCAGAGGGAAATCAGAGTGCAGGATGCCGATATCAATGAAGAGGGAGATCTGAGTGGAGGATGTGGATATCAATGTAGAGGGGTATCTGAGTGGAGGATGCGGATATCAATGCAGAGGGCGATCAGCGTGGCGAATGCGGATATCTGTGCAGAGGGAGATCTGAGTGGAGAATGCGGATATCAATGCAGAGGGAGATCTGAGTGGAGGATACGGATTTCAATGCATGGGATATCTGAGTGGAGGATGCGGATATCAATGCAGGGGGTGATCTGAGTGGAGGATGCGGATATGAATGCAGAGGGAGATTGAAATGGAGGATGCGAATATCAATGCAGAGGGGGATCTGAGTGGAGGATGCGGATATCAATGCAGAGGGAAATCAGAGTGCAGGATGCCGATATCAATGAAGAGGGAGATCTGAGTGGAGGATGTGGATATCAATGTAGAGGGGTATCTGAGTGGAGGATGCGGATATCAATGCAGAGGGCAATCAGCGTGGCAAATGCGGATATCTGTGCAGAGGGAGATCTGAGTGGAGGTTGTGGATATCAATGCAGAGTGGGATCTGAGTGGAGGATGCGGATATCCGTGCAGAGGGAGATCTGAGAGGGTGATGCGGATATCAATGCATGGGATATCTGAGTGGAGGATGCGGATATCAATGCAGGGGGTGATCTGAGTGGATGACGCGGATATGAATGCAGAGGGGGATGGGAGTGGAGGATGCGGATATCAATGCAGAGGGAGATTTTAGTGCAGGATGCGGATATCAATGCAGAGGGAGATCTGATTGGAGGATGCGGAATTCAATGCAGAGGGAGATCTGAGTGCAGGATGCGGATATCAATGCAGAGGGGGACCTGAGTAGTAGATGCGGATATCAATGCAGAGAGGGATCTTTGTGGAGGATGCGGATATCAATGCAGAGGGAGATCTGAGTGGAGGATGCGGATATCAATGCAGAGGGGGATCTGAGTGGAGGATGCGGATATCAATGCGAAGGGGGATCAGAGTGGAGGATGCGGATATCAATACACAGGGAGATCTGAGTGGAGGATGCGGATATCAATGCAGAGGGGGATCTGAGTGGAGGATGCGGATATCAATGCAGAGGGAAATCAGAGTGCAGGATGCCGATATCAATGAAGAGGGAGATCTGAGTGGAGGATGTGGATATCAATGTAGAGGGGTATCTGAGTGGAGGATGCGGATATCAATGCAGAGGGCGATCAGCGTGGCAAATGCGGATATCTGTGCAGAGGGAGATCTGAGTGGAGGATGTGGATATCAATGCAGAGTGGGATCTGAGTGGAGGATGCGGATATCCGTGCAGAGGGAGATCTGAGAGGGGGATGCGGATATCAATGCATGGGATATCTGAGTGGAGGATGCGGATATCAATGCAGGGGGTGATCTGAGTGGATGACGCGGATATGAATGCAGAGGGGGATGGGAGTGGAGGATGCGGATATCAATGCAGAGGGAGATTTTAGTGCTGGATGCGGATATCAATGCAGAGGGCAATCTGAGTCGAGGATGCGGATATCAATTCAGACGGGGATCTGAGTGGAGGATGCGGATATCAATGCAGAAAGGGATCTGAGTGGAAGATGCAGATATCAATGCACAGTGTTGTCTGAGTGGAGGATGCGGATATCAATGCAGAAGGGGATCTGAATGGAGGAAGCGGATATCAATGCAGAGGGGGATCTGAGTAGAGGATGTGGATATCAATGCAGAGGGGGATCTGAGTGGAGGATGCGGATATCAATGCAGAGGGGGATCTGAATGGAGGATGCGGATATCAATGCAGAGGTGGATCTGAGTGGAGGATGTGGATATCAATGTAGAGGGGGATCTGAGTGGAGGATGCGGATATCAATTCAGAGGGAGATTTGATTGGAGGATGCGGATATCAATGCAGAGTGGGATCTGAGTGAAGTATGCGTATATCAATGCAGAGGGGGATCTGAGTGGAGGATGCGGATATCAATTCAGAGGGAGATTGGAGTGCAGGGTGCGGATATCACATCAGAGGAGGATGTGATTGGAGGATGCGGATATCAATGCAGAGGGAGATCTGAGTGGAGGAAGCGGATATCCGTGCAGAGGGAGATCTGAGAGGGGGATGCGGATATCAATGCATGGGATATCTGAGTGGAGGATGCGGATATCAATGCAGGCGGTGATCTGAGTGGATGACGCGGATATGAATGCAGAGGGGGATGGGAGTGGAGGATGCGGATATCAATGCAGAGGGAGATTTTAGTGCAGGATGCGGATATCAATGCAGAGGGAGATCTGATTGGAGGATGCGGAATTCAATGCAGAGGGAGATCTGAGTGCAGGATGCGGATATCAATGCAGAGGGGGACCTGAGTAGTAGATGCGGATATCAATGCAGAGAGGGATCTTTGTGGAGGATGCGGATATCAATGCAGAGGGAGATCTGAGTGGAGGATGCGGATATCAATGCAGAGGGGGATCTGAGTGGAGGATGCGGATATCAATGCGAAGGGGGATCAGAGTGCAGGATGCGGATATCAATACACAGGGAGATCTGAGTGGAGGATGCGGATATCAATGCAGAGGGGGATCTGAGTGGAGGATGCGGATATCAATTCAGAGGGAGATTGGAGTGCAGGGTGTGGATATCAATGCAGAGGAGGATTTGATTGGAGGATGCGGATATCAGTACACAGGGAGATCTGAGTGGAGGATGCGGATATCAATGCAGAGTGGGATCTGAGTGGAGGATGCAGATATCAGTGCAGAGGGAGATCTGAGTGGATGATGCGGATATCAATGTAGAGGATGGTCTGACTGGAGGATGCGGATATCAATGCAGAGGGAGATCTGAGTGAAGGATGCGGATATGAATGCAGAGGGAGATCTGAGTGGAGAATGCGGATATCAATGCAGAGGGAGATCTGAGTGGAGGATACGGATTTCAATGCATGGGATATCTGAGTGGAGGATGCGGATATCAATGCAGGGGGTGATCTGAGTGGAGGATGCGGATATGAATGCAGAGGGAGATTGAAGTGGAGGATGCGAATATCAATGCAGAGGGGGATCTGAGTGGAGGATGCGGATATCAATGCAGAGGGAAATCAGAGTGCAGGATGCCGATATCAATGAAGAGGGAGATCTGAGTGGAGGATGTGGATATCAATGCAGAGTGGGATCTGAGTGGAGGATGCGGATATCCGTGCAGAGGGAGATCTGAGAGGGGGATGCGGATATCAATGCATGGGATACCTGAGTGGAGGATGCGGATATCAATGCAGGGGGTGATCTGAGTGGATGACGCGGATATGAATGCAGAGGGGGATGGGATTGGAGGATGCGGATATCAATGCAGAGGGAGATTTTAGTGCAGGATGCGGATATCAATGCAGAGGGAGATCTGATTGGAGGATGCGGAATTCAATGCAGAGGGAGATCTGAGTGCAGGATGCGGATATCAATGCAGAGGGGGACCTGAGTAGTAGATGCGGATATCAATGCAGAGAGGGATCTTTGTAGAGGATGCGGATATCAATGCAGAGGGAGATCTGAGTGGGGGATGCGGATATCAATGCAGAGGGGGATCTGAGTGGAGGATGCGGATATCAATGCGAAGGGGGATCAGAGTGGAGGATGCGGATATCAACACACAGGGAGATCTGAGTGGAGGATGCGGATATCAATGCAGAGGGGGATCTGAGTGGAGGATGCGGATATCAATGCAGAGGGAAATCAGAGTGCAGGATGCCGATATCAATGAAGAGGGAGATCTGAGTGGAGGATGTGGATATCAATGTAGAGGGGTATCTGAGTGGAGGATGCGGATATCAATGCAGAGGGCGATCAGCGTGGCAAATGCGGATATCTGTGCAGAGGGAGATCTGAGTGGAGGATGTGGATATCAATGCAGAGTGGGATCTGAGTGGAGGATGCGGATATCCGTGCAGAGGGAGATCTGAGAGGGCGATGCGGATATCAATGCATGGGATATCTGAGTGGAGGATGCGGATATCAATGCAGGGGGTGATCTGAGTCGAGGATGCGGATATCAATTCAGACGGGGATCTGAGTGGAGGATGCGGATATCAATGCAGAAAGGGATCTGAGTGGAAGATGCAGATATCAATGCACAGTGCGATCTGAGTGGAGGATGCGGATATCAATGCAGAAGGGGATCTGAGTGGAGGATGCGGATATGAATGCAGAGGGAGATCTGAATGGAGGAAGCGGATATCAATGCAGAGGGGGATCTGAGTAGAGGATGCGGATATCAATGCAGAAAGGGATCTGAGTGGAAGATGCAGATATCAATGCACAGTGCGATCTGAGTGGAGGATGCGGATATCAATGCAGAGGGAAATCAGAGTGCAGGATGCCGATATCAATGCAGAGAAGATCTGAGTGGAGGATGCGGATATCAATACAGAGGGCTATCAGAGTGGCGAATGCGGATATCTGTGCAGAGGGAGATCTGAGAGGGGGATGCGGATATCAATGCAGAGGAACATCTGAGTGGAGGATGCGGATATCAATGCAGAGGGAGATCTGAGTGGAGTATGCGAAGATTACTGCAGAGGGGGATCTGAATGGAGAATGCGGATATCAATGCAGAGGGGGATCTGAGTGGAGGATGCGGACATCAATGCAGAGGGAGATCTGAGAGGAGGATGCAGATATCAATGCAGAGGGAGATCTGAGTGCAGGATGCGGATATCAATGCAGAGGGGGACCTGAGACGAGATGCGGATATCAATGCAGAGGGAAATCTGAGTCGAGGTTTCGGATATCACTGCAGAGGAGGATCTGAGTGGAGGATGCGGATATCAATGCAGAAAGAGATCTGAGTGGAAGATGCAGATATCAATGCAGAGGGGGCTCTCAGTGGGAGGATGCGGAATCAATGCAGAGGGGTATCTGAGTGGAGGATGCGGATGTCAATGCAGAGGGAGATCTGAGTGGAGGATGCGGATATCAATGCACAGGGGGATCTGAGTGGAGGATGCGGATATCAATACAGAGGGAGATTTGATTGGAGGATGCGGATATCAATGCAGAAGGAGATGTGAGTGCAGGATGCGGATATCAATGCAGAGGGAGATCGAAGTGGAGGATGCGAATATCAATGCAGAGGGAGATCTGACTGGAGGATGCGGATATCAATGCAGAGGGAAATCAGAGTTGAGGATGCGGCTATCAATGCAGAGGGAGATCTGAGTGGAGAATGCGGATATCAATGCAGAGGGAGATCTGAGTGGAGGATGCGGATATCAATGCAGTGGGAGATCTGAATGGAGGATGCGGATATCATTGCAGAGTGGGATCTGAGTGAAGTATGCGTATATCAATGCAGAGGGGGATCTGAGTGGAGGATGCGGATATCAATTCAGAGGGAGATTGGAGTGCAGGGTGCGGATATCAATGCAGAGGAGGATGTGATTGGAGGATGCGGATATCAATGCAGAGGGAGATCTGAGTTCAGAATGCGGATATCAATGCAGAGGGGGTTCTGAGTGGAGAATGCAGATATGAATGCAGAGGGAGATCTAAGTGGAGAATGCGGATATCAATGCAGAGGGAGATCTCAGTGGAGGATACGGATATCAATGCAAGGGATATCTGAGTGGAGGATGCGGATATCAATGCAGGGGGTGATCTGAGTGGAGGATGCGGATATGAATGCAGAGGGAGATTTTAGTGCTGGATGCGGATATCAATGCAGAGGGAAATCTGAGTCGAGGATGCGGATATCAATTCAGGCGGGGATCTGAGTGGAGGATGCGGATATCAATGCAGAAAGGGATCTGAGTGGAAGATGCAGATATCAATGCACAGTGCGATCTGAGTGGAGGATGCGGATATCAATGCAGAGGGAGATCTGAGTGGAGGATGCGGATATCAAAGCAGAGGGGGATCTGAGTGGAGGATGCGGATATCAATGCAGAGGGGGACCTGAGTAGTAGATGCGGATATCAATGCAGAGAGGGATCTTTGTGGAGGATGCGGATATCAATGCAGAGGGAGATCTGAGTGGAGGATGCGGATATCAAAGCAGAGGGGGATCTGAGTGGAGGATGCGGATATCAATGCGAAGGGGGATCAGAGTGGAGGATGCGGATATCAATACATAGGGAGATCTGAGTGGAGGATGCGGATATCAATGCAGAGGGGGATCTGAGTGGAGGATGCGGATATTAATTCAGAGGGAGATTGGAGTGCAAGGGTGTGGATATCAATGCAGAGGAGGATTTGATTGGAGGATGCGTATATCAGTACACAGGGAGATCTGAGTGGAGGATGCGGATATCAATGCAGAGTGGGATCTGAGTGGAGGATGCAGATATCAGTGCAGAGGGAGATCTGAGTGGATGATGCGGATATCAATGCAGAGGGAGGTCTGACTGGAGGATGCTGATATCAATGCAGAGGGAGATCTGAGTGAAGGATGCGGATATGAATGCAGAGGGAGATCTGAGTGGAGAATGCGGATATCAATGCAGAGGGAGATCTGAGTGGAGGATACGGATTTCAATGCATGGGATATCTGAGTGGAGGATGCGGATATCAATGCAGGGGGTGATCTGAGTGGAGGATGCGGATATGAATGCAGAGGGAGATTGAAGTGGAGGATGCGAATATCAATGCAGAGGGGGATCTGAGTGGAGGATGCGGATATCAATGCAGAGGGAAATCAGAGTGCAGGATGCCGATATCAATGAAGAGGGAGATCTGAGTGGAGGATGTGGATATCAATGTAGAGGGGTATCTGAGTGGAGGATGCGGATATCAATGCAGAGGGCGATCAGCGTGGCAAATGCGGATATCTGTGCAGAGGGAGATCTGAGTGGAGGATGTGGATATCAATGCAGAGTGGGATCTGAGTGGAGGATGCGGATATCCGTGCAGAGGGAGATCTGAGAGGGGGATGCGGATATCAATGTATGGGATATCTGAGTGGAGGATGCGGATATCAATGCAGGGGGTGATCTGAGTGGATGACGCGGATATGAATGCAGAGGGGGATGGGAGTGGAGGATGCGGATATCAATGCAGAGGGAGATTTTAGTGCAGGATGCGGATATCAATGCAGAGGGAGATCTGATTGGAGGATGCGGAATTCAATGCAGAGGGAGATCTGAGTGCAGGATGCGGATATCAATGCAGAGGGGGACCTGAGTAGTAGATGCGGATATCAATGCAGAGAGGGATCTTTGTGGAGGATGCGGATATCAATGCAGAGGGAGATCTGAGTGGAGGATGCGGATATCAATGCAGAGGGGGATCTGAGTGGTGGATGCGGATATCAATGCGAAGGGGGATCAGAGTGGAGGATGCGGATATCAATACACAGGGAGATCTGAGTGGAGGATGCGGATATCAATGCAGAGGGGGATCTGAGTGGAGGATGCGGATATCAATGCAGAGGGAAATCAGAGTGCAGGATGCCGATATCAATGAAGAGGGAGATCTGAGTGGAGGATGTGGATATATATGTAGAGGGGTATCTGAGTGGAGGATGCGGATATCAATGCAGAGGGCGATCAGCGTGGCAAATGCGGATAGCTGTGCAGAGGGAGATCTGAGTGGAGGATGTGGATATCAATGCAGAGTGGGATCTGAGTGGAGGATGCGGATATCCGTGCAGAGGGAGATCTGAGAGGGGGATGCGGATATCAATGCATGGGATATCTGAGTGGAGGATGCGGATATCAATGCAGGGGGTGATCTGAGTGGATGACGCGGATATGAATGCAGAGGGGGATGGGAGTGGAGGATGCGGATATCAATGCAGAGGGAGATTTTAGTGCTGGATGCGGATATCAATGCAGAGGGCAATATGAGTCGAGGATGCGGATATCAATTCAGACGGGGATCTGAGTGGAGGATGCGGATATCAATGCAGAAAGGGATCTGAGTGGAAGATGCAGATATCAATGCACAGTGCGATCTGAGTGGAGGATGCGGATATCAATGCAGAAGGGGGATCTGAGTGGAGGATGCGGATATGAATGCAGAGGGAGATCTGAATGGAGGAAGCGGATATCAATGCAGAGGGGGATCTGAGTAGAGGATGTGGATATCAATGCAGAGGGGGATCTGAGTGGAGGATGCGGATATCAATGCAGAGGTGGATCTGAGTGGAGGATGTGGATATCAATGTAGAGGGGGATCTGAGTGGAGGATGCGGATATCAATTCAGAGGGAGATTTGATTGGAGGATGCGGATATCAATGCAGAGTGGGATCTGAGTGAAGTATGCGTATATCAATGCAGAGGGGGATCTGAGTTCAGAATGCGGATATCAATGCAGAGGGGGATCTGAGTGGAGAATGCAGATATGAATGCAGAGGGAGATCTAAGTGGAGAATGCGGATATCAATTCAGAGGGAGATCTGAGTGGAGGATACGGATATCAATGCTTGGGATATCTGAGTGGAGGATGCGGATATCAATTCAGGGGGTGATCAGAGTGGAGGATGCGGATATGAATGCAGAGGGGGATGTGAGTGGAGGATGCGGATATCAATGCAGAGGGAGATTTTAGTGCTGGATGCGGATATCAATGCAGAGGGAAATCTGAGTCGAGGATGCGGATATCAATTCAGGCGTGGATCTGAGTGGAGGATGCGGATATCAATGCAGAAAGGGATCTGAGTGGAAGATGCAGATATCAATGCACAGTGCGATCTGAGTGGAGGATGCGGATATCAATGCAGAAGGGGATCTGAGTGGAGGATGTGGATATGAATGCAGAGGGAGATCTGAGTGGAGGATACGGATTTCAATGCATGGGATATCTGAGTGGAGGATGCGGATATCAATGCAGGGGGTGATCTGAGTGGAGGATGCGGATGTGAATGCAGAGGGAGATTGTAGTGGAGGATGCGAGTATCAATGCAGAGAAGATCTGAGTGGGGGATGCGGATATCAATGCAGAGGGAAATCAGAGTGCAGGATGCCGATATCAATGAAGAGGGAGATCTGAGTGGAGGATGCGGATATCAATGTAGAGGGGTATCTGAGTGGAGGATGCGGATATCAATGCAGAGGGCGATCAGCGTGGCGAATGCGGATATCTGTGCAGAGGGAGATCTGAGTGGAGGATGCGGATATCAATGCATGGGATATCTGAGTGGAGGATGCGGATCTCAATGCAGGGGGTGATCTGAGTGGAGGATGCGGATATGAATGCAGAGGGGGATGGGAGTGTAGGATGCGGATATCAATGCAGAGGGAGATTTTAGTGCTGGATGCGGATATCAATGCAGAGGGCAATCTGAGTCGAGGATGCGGGTATCAATTCAGACGGGGATCTGAGTGGAGGATTCGGATATCAATGCAGAAGGGGATCTGAGTGGAGGATGCGGATATGAATGCAGAGGGAGATCTGAATGGAGGAAGCGGATATCAGTGCAGAGGGGGATCTGAGTAGAGGATGTGGATATCAATGCAGAGGGGGATTTGAGTGGAGGATGCGGATATCAATGCAGAGGGGGATCTGAAAGGAGGATGCGGATATCAATGCAGAGGTGGATCTGAGTGGAGGATGTGGATATCAATGTAGAGGGGGATCTGAGTGGAGGATGCGGATATCAATTCAGAGGGAGATTTGATTGGAGGATGCGGATATCAATGCAGAGTGGGATCTGAGTGAAGTATGCGTATATCAATGCAGAGGGGGATCTGAGTGGAGGATGCGGATATCAATTCAGAGGGAGATTGGAGTGCAGGGTGCGGATATCAATGCAGAGGAGGATGTGATTGGAGGATGTGGATATCAATGCAGAGGGAGATCTGAGTTCAGAATGCGGATATCAATGCAGAGGGGGATCTGAGTGGAGAATGCAGATATGAATGCAGAGGGAGATCTAAGTGGAGAATGCGGATATCAATTCAGAGGGAGATTGGAGTGCAGGGTGCGGATATCACATCAGAGGAGGATGTGATTGGAGGATGCGGATATCAATGCAGAGGGAGATCTGAGTTCAGAATGCGGATATCAATGCAGAGGGGGATCTGAGTGGAGAGTGCAGATATGAATGCAGAGGGAGATCTAAGTGGAGAATGCGGATATCAATTCAGAGGGAGATCTGAGTGGAGGATACGGATATCAATGCTTGGGATATCTGAGTGGAGGATGCGGATATCAATTCAGGGGGTGATCAGAGTGCAGGATGCGGATATGAATGCAGAGGGGGATGTGAGTGGAGGATGCGGATATCAATGCAGAGGGAGATTTTAGTGCTGGATGCGGATATCAATGCAGAGGGAGATTTTAGTGCTGGATGCGGATATCAATGCAGAGGGAAATCTGAGTCGAGGATGCGGATATCAATTCAGGCGTGGATCTGAGTGGAGGATGCGGATATCAATGCAGAAAGGGATCTGAGTGGAAGATGCAGATATGAATGCACAGTGCGATCTGAGTGGAGGATGCGGATATCAATGCAGAAGGGGATCTGAGTGGAGGATGTGGATATGAATGCAGAGGGAGATCTGAGTGGAGGATACGGATTTCAATGCATGGGATATCTGAGTGGAGGATGCGGATATCAATGCAGGGGGTGATCTGAGTGGAGGATGCGGATGTGAATGCAGAGGGAGATTGTAGTGGAGGATGCGAGTATCAATGCAGAGAAGATCTGAGTGGAGGATGCGGATATCAATGCAGAGGGAAATCAGAGTGCAGGATGCCGATATCAATGAAGAGGGAGATCTGAGTGGAGGATGCGGATATCAATGTAGAGGGGTATCTGAGTGGAGGATGCGGATATCAATGCAGAGGGCGATCAGCGTGGCGAATGCGGATATCTGTGCAGAGGGAGATCTGAGTGGAGGATGCGGATATCAATGCATGGGATATCTGAGTGGAGGATGCGGATATCAATGCAGGGGGTGATCTGAGTGGAGGATGCGGATATGAATGCAGACGGGGATGGGAGTGTAGGATGCGGATATCAATGCAGAGGGAGATTTTAGTGCTGGATGCGGATATCAATGCAGAGGGCAATCTGAGTCGAGGATGCGGATATCAATTCAGACGGGGATCTGAGTGGAGGATGTGGATATCAATGCAGAAAGGGATCTGAGTGGAAGATGCAGATATCAATGCACAGTGCGATCTGAGTGGAGGATGCGGATATCAATGCAGAAGGGGATCTGAGTGGAGGATGCGGATATGAATGCAGAGGAGATCTGAATGGAGGAAGCGGATATCAATGCAGAGGGGGATCTGAGTAGAGAATGTGGATATCAATGCAGAGGGAGATTTGAGTGGAGGATGCGGATATCAATGCAGAGGGGGATCTGAAAGGAGGATGCGGATATCAATGCAGAGGTGGATCTGAGTGGAGGATGTGGATATCAATGTAGAGGGGGATCTGAGTGGAGGATGCGGATATCAATTCAGAGGGAGATTTGATTGGAGGATGCGGATATCAATGCAGAGTGGGATCTGAGTGAAGTATGCGTATATCAATGCAGAGGGGGATCTGAGTGGAGGATGCGGATATCAATTCAGAGGGAGATTGGAGTGCAGGGGTGCGGATATCAATGCAGAGGAGGATGTGATTGGAGGATGTGGATATCAATGCAGAGGGAGATCTGAGTTCAGAATGCGGATATCAATGCAGAGGGGGATCTGAGTGGAGAATGCAGATATGAATGCAGAGGGAGATCTAAGTGGAGAATGCGGATATCAATACAGAGGGAGATCTGAGTGGAGGATACGGATATCAATGCTTGGGATATCTGAGTGGAGGATGCGGATATCAATGCAGGGGGTGATCAGAGTGGAGGATGCGGATATGAATGCAGAGGGGGATGTGAGTGTAGGATGCGGATATCAATGCAGAGGGAGATTTTAGTGCTGGATGCGGATATCAATGCAGAGGGAAATCTGAGTCGAGGATGCGGATATCAATGCAGAAAGGGATCTGAGTGAGGGATGCGGATATGAATGCAGAGGGAGATCGAGTGGAGAATGCGGATATCAATGCAGAGGGAGATCTGAGTGGAGGATACGGATTTCAATGCATGGGATATCTGAGTGGAGGATGCGGATATCAATGCAGGGGGTGATCTGAGTGGAGGATGCGGATATGAATGCAGAGGGAGATTGAAGTGGAGGATGCGAATATCAATGCAGAGAAGATCTGAGTGGAGGATGCGGATATCAATGCAGAGGGAAATCAGAGTGCAGGATGCCGATATCAATGCAGAGGAAGATCTGAGTGGAGGATGCGGATATCAATGTAGAGGGGTATCTGAGTGGAGGATGCGGATATCAATACAGAGGGCGATCAGAGTGGCGAATGCGGATATCTGTGCAGAGGGAGATCTGAGTGGAGGATGCGGATATCAATGCAGAGTGGGATCTGAGTGGAGGATGCGGATATCCGTGCAGAGGGAGATCTGAGAGGGTGATGCGGATATCAATGCAGACGAACATCTGAGTGGAGGATGCGGATATGAATGCAGAGGGAGATCTGAGTGGAGGATGCGAAGATTACTGCAGAGGGGGTTCTGAGTGGAGAATGCGGATATCAATGCAGAGGGGGATCTGAGTGGAGGATGCGGACATCAATGCAGAGGGAGATCTGAGAGGAGGATATAGATATCAATGCAGAGAGAGTTCTGAGTGGAGTATGCGGATATCAATGCAGAGGAGGATTTGATTGGAGGATGCGGATATCAATGCAGAGGGAGATCTGAGTTCAGAATGCGATATGAATGCAGAGGGAGATCTAAATGGAGAATGCGGATATCAATTCAGGCGGGGATCTGAGTGGAGGATGCGGATATCAATGCAGAAAGGGATCTGAGTGGAGGATGCGGATATGAATGCAGAGGGAGATCGGAGTGGAGAATGCGGATATCAATGCAGAGGGAGATCTGAGTGGAGGATACGGATTTCAATGCATGGGATATCTGAGTGGAGGATGCGGATATCAATGCAGAGGGCGATCAGAGTGGCGAATGCGGATATCTGTGCAGAGGGAGATCTGAGTGGAGGATGCGGATATCAATGCAGAGTGGGATCTGAGTGAAGGATGCGGATATCCATGCAGAGGGAGATCTGAGAGGGTGATGCGGATATCAATGCAGACGAACATCTGAGTGGAGGATGCGGATATGAATGCAGAGGGAGATCTGAGTGGAGGATGCGAAGATTACTGCAGAGGGGGTTCTGAGTGGAGAATGCGGATATCAATGCAGAGGGGGATCTGAGTGGAGGATGCGGACATCAATGCAGAGGGAGATCTGAGAGGAGGATGTAGATATCAATGCAGAGAGAGTTCTGAGTGGAGTATGCGGATATCAATGCAGAGGAGGATTTGATTGGAGGATGCGGATATCAATGCAGAGGGAGATCTGAGTTCAGAATGCGGATATTAATGCAGAGGGGGATCTGAGTGGAGAATGCAGATATGAATGCAGAGGGAGATCTAAGTGGAGAATGCGGATATCAATGCAGAGGGAGATCTGAGTGGAGGATACGGAAATCAATGCATGGTATATCTGAGTAGAGGATGCGGATATCAATGGATGGGGTGATCTGAGTGGAGGATGCAGATATGAATGCAGAGGGGGATGTGAGTGGAGGATGCGGATATCAATGCAGAGGGAGATTTTAGTGCTGGATGCGGATATCAATGCAGAGGGAAATCTGAGTCGAGGATGCGGATATCAATTCAGACGGGGATCTGAGTGGAGGATGCGGATATCAATGCAGAAAGGGATCTGAGTGGAAGATGCAGATATCAATGCACAGTGCGATCTGAGTGGAGGATGCGGATATCAATGCAGAAGGGGATCTGAGTGGAGGATGCGGATATGAATGCAGAGGGAGATCTAAGTGCAGAATGCGGATATCAATGCAGAGGGAGATTGAAGTGGAGGATGCGAATATCAATGCAGAGAAGATCTGAGTGGAGGATGCGAATATCAATGCAGAGGTGGATCTGATTGGAGGATGCGGATATCAATGCAGAGTGGGATCTGAGTGGAGGATGCGGATATCCGTGCAGAGGGAGATCTGAGAGGGAGGATGCGGATATCAATGCAGAGGAACATCTGAGTGGAGGATGCGGATATCAATGCAGAGGGAGATCTGAGTGGAGGATGCGAAGATTACTGCAGAGGGGGATCTGAGTGGAGAATGCGGATATCAATGCAGAGGGGGATCTGAGTGGAGGATGCGGACATCAATGCAGAGGGAGATCTGAGAGGAGGATGCAGATATCAATGCAGAGAGAGTTCTGAGTGGAGTATGCGGATATCAATGCAGATGGGGATCTCAGTGGAGAATGCCGATATCAATGCAGAGGGAGATCTGAGTGCAGGATGCGGATATCAATGCAGAGGGGGTCCTGAGACGAGATGCGGATATCAATGCAGAGGGAAATCTGAGTCGAGGTTTCGGATATCACTGCAGAGGAGGATCTCAGTGGAGGATGCGGTTATCAATTCAGAAAGAGATCTGAGTGGAAGATGCAGATATCAATGCAGCGGGGGCTCTGAGTGGAGGATGCGGAACTCAATGCAGAGGGGTATCTGAGTGGAGGATGCGGATGTCAATGCAGAGGGAGATCTGAGAGGAGGATGCAGATATCAATGCAGAGAGAGTTCTGAGTGGAGTATGCGGATATCAATGCAGAGGGGGATCTCAGTGGAGAATGCCGATATCAATGCAGAGGGAGATTTGAGTGCAGGATGCGGATATCAATGCAGAGGGGGACCTGAGACGAGATGCGGATATCAATGCAGAGGGAAATCTGAGTCGAGGTTTCGGATATCACTGCAGAGGAGGATCTGAGTGGAGGATGCGGATATCAATTCAGAAAGAGATCTGAGTGGAAGATGCAGATATCAATGCAGCGGGGGCTCTGAGTGGAGGATGCGGAACTCAATGCAGAGGGGTATCTGAGTGGAGGATGCGGATGTCAATGCAGAGGGAGATCTGAGTGGAGGATGCGGATATCAATGCACAGGGGGATCTGAGTGGAGGATGCGGATATCAATACAGAGGGAGATTTGATTGGAGGATGCGGATATCAATGCAGAAGGAGATCTGAGAGCAGGATGCGGATATCAATGCAGAGGGAGATCGAAGTGGAGAATGCGAATATCAATGCAGAGGGAGATCTGACTGGAGGATGCAGATATCAATGCAGAGGGAAATCAGAGTTGAGGATGCGGCTATCAATGCAGAGGGAGATCTGAGTGGAGAATGCGGATATCAATGCAGAGGGAGATCAGAGTGGAGGATGCGGATATCAATGCAGTGCAAGATCTGAATGGAGGATGCGGATATCATTGCAGAGGGGGATCTGAGTGGAGGATGCAGAATCAATGCAGAGGGAGATCTGAGTGGAGGATGCGGATATCAATGCAGAGGGGGATCTGAGTGGAGGATGTGGATATCAATGCAGAGAGTGATCTGCGTGGAATTCGTGGATATCAATGCAGAGGGGGATCTGAGTGGAGGATGCGGAACTCAATGCAGAGGGGTATCTGAGTGGAGGATGCGGATGTCAATGCAGAGGGAGATCTGAGTGGAGGATGCGGATATCAATGCACAGGGGGATCTGAGTGGAGGATGCGGATATCAATACAGAGGGAGATTTGATTGGAGGATGCGGATATCAATGCAGAAGGAGATCTGAGAGCAGGATGCGGATATCAATGCAGAGGGAGATCGAAGTGGAGGATGCGAATATCAATGCAGAGGGAGATCTGACTGGAGGATGCGGATATCAATGCAGAGGGAAATCAGAGTTGAGGATGCGGCTATCAATGCAGAGGGAGATCTGAGTGGAGAATGCGGATATCAATGCAGAGGGAGATCTGAGTGGAGGATGCGGATATCAATGCAGTGCAAGATCTGAATGGAGGATGCGGATATCATTGCATAGCGGGATCTGAGTGGAGGATGCAGATATCAGTGCAGAGGGTGATCTGAGTGGAGCATGCGGATCTCAATGCAGAGGGGGATCTGAGTGAAGGATGCGGATATCACTGCACAGGGGGATCTGAGTGGAGGATGCGGATATCAATGCAGAGGGGGATCTCAGTGGAGTATGTGAATATCAACGCAGGGGGGGATCTGAGTTGAGGATGCGGATTTAAACGCAGAGGGGGATCTGAGTGGAGTATGCGGATATCAATGCAGAGGGAGATCTGAGTGGAGAATGCGAATATCAATGCAGAGGGAGATCTGAGTGGAGGGTGTGCATATCAATGCAGAAGGATATCTGAGTGGAGGATGCGGATATCAATGCAGACGGGGATTGGAGTGAGGATGCGGATATCAATGCAGAGGGAGATCTGAGTGGAGGATGCGGATATCAATGAAGAGGGGGATCTGAGTGGAGGATGCAGATATGAATGCAGAGGGAGATCTGAGTGGAGAATGTGAATATCAATGCAGAGGGAGATCTGAGTGGGGGATGCGGATATCAATGCAGAGGGAGATCTGAGTGGAGGTTGCGGATATCAATGCAGAAGGATATCTGAGTGCAGGATGCGGATATCAATGCAGGGGGTGATCTGAGTGGAGGATGCGGATATCAATGCAGAGGGGGATCTGAGTGGAGGATGCGGATATCAATGCAGAGGGAGATCTGATTGGAGGATGCGGATATCAATGCAGTGGGGGACCTGAGTAGTAGATGCGGATATCAATGCAGAGAGGGATCTGAGTGGAGGATGCGGATATCAATGCAGAGGGAGATCTGAGTGGAGGATGCGGATATCAATGCAGAGGGGGATCTGAGTGGAGAATGCGGATATCAATTCAGAGGGAGATCTGAGTGGAGGATACGGATATCAATGCTTGGGATATCTGAGTGGAGGATGCGGATATCAATGCAGGGGGTGATCAGAGTGGAGGATGCGGATATGAATGCAGAGGGGGATGTGAGTGGAGGATGCGGATATCAATGCAGAGGGGGATTTTAGTGCTGGTTGCGGATATCAATGCAGAGGGAAATCTGAGTCGAGGATGCGGATATCAATTCAGGCGTGGATCTGAGAGGAGGATGCGGATATCAATGCAGAAAGGGATCTGAGTGGAAGATGCAGATATCAATGCACAGTGCGATCTGAGTGGAGGATGCGGATATCAATGCAGAAGGGGATCTGAGTGGAGGATGTGGATATGAATGCAGAGGGAGATCTGAGTGGAGGATACGGATTTCAATGCATGGGATATCTGAGTGGAGGATGCGGATATCAATGCAGGGGGTGATCTGAGTGGAGGATGCGGATGTGAATGCAGAGGGAGATTGTAGTGGAGGATGCGAGTATCAATGCAGAGAAGATCTGAGTGGAGGATGCGGATAACAATGCAGAGGGAAATCAGAGTGCAGGATGCCGATATCAATGAAGAGGGAGATCTGAGTGGAGGATGCGGATATCAATGTAGAGGGGTATCTGAGTGGAGGATGCGGATATCAATGCAGAGGGCGATCAGCGTGGCGAATGCGGATATCTGTGCAGAGGGAGATCTGAGTGGAGGATGTGGATATCAATGCAGAGTGGGATCTGAGTGGAGGATGCGGATATCTGTGCAGAGGGAGATCTGAGAGGGGGATGCGGATATCAATGCATGGGATATCTGAGTGGAGGATGCGGATATCAATGCAGAGGGTGATCGGAGTGGAGGATGCGGATATGAATGCAGAGGGGGATGGGAGTGGAGGATGCGGATATCAATGCAGAGGGAGATTTTAGTGCTGGATGCGGATATCAATGCAGAGGGCAATCTGAGTCGAGGATGCGGATATCAATTCAGACGGGGATCTGAGTGGAGGATGCGGATATCAATGCAGAAGGGATCTGAGTGGAAGATGCAGATATCAATGCACAGTGCGATCTGAGCGGAGGATGCGGATATCAATGCAGAAGGGGATCTGAGTGGAGGATGCGGATATGAATGCAGAGGGAGATCTGAATGGAGGAAGCGGATATCAATGCAGAGGCGGATCTGAGTAGAGGATGTGGATATCAATGCAGAGGGGGATCTGAGTGGAGGATGCGGATATCAATGCAGAGGGGGATCTGAAAGGAGGATGCGGATATCAATGCAGAGGTGGATCTGAGTGGAGGATGTGGATATCAATGTAGAGGAGGATCAGAGTGGAGGATGCGGATATCAATGCAGTGCAAGATCTGAATGGAGGATGCGGATATCATTGCAGAGGGGGATCTGAGTGGAGGATGCAGAATCAATGCAGAGGGAGATCTGAGTGGAGGATGCGGATATCAATGCAGAGGGGGATCTGAGTGGAGGATGTGGATATCAATGCAGAGAGTGATCTGCGTGGAATTCGTGGATATCAATGCAGAGGGGGATCTGAGTGGAGGATGCGGAACTCAATGCAGAGGGGTATCTGAGTGGAGGATGCGGATGTCAATGCAGAGGGAGATCTGAGTGGAGGATGCGGATATCAATGCACAGGGGGATCTGAGTGGAGGATGCGGATAACAATACAGAGGGAGATTTGATTGGAGGATGCGGATATCAATGCAGAAGGAGATCTGAGAGCAGGATGCGGATATCAATGCAGAGGGAGATCGAAGTGGAGGATGCGAATATCAATGCAGAGGGAGATCTGACTGGAGGATGCGGATATCAATGCAGAGGGAAATCAGAGTTGAAGATGCGGCTATCAATGCAGAGGGAGATCTGAGTAGAGAATGCGGATATCAATGCAGAGGGAGATCTGAGTGGAGGATGCGGATATCAATGCAGTGCAAGTTCTGAATGGAGGATGCGGATATCATTGCATAGCGGGATCTGAGTGGAGGATGCAGATATCAGTGCAGAGGGTGATCTGAGTGGAGGATGCGGATCTCAATGCAGAGGGGGATCTGAGTGAAGGATGCGGATATCAATGCACAGGGGGATCTGAGTGGAGGATACGGATATCAATGCAGAGGGGGATCTCAGTGGAGTATGTGAATATCAACGCAGGGGGGGATCTGAGTTGAGGATGCGGATTTAAACGCAGAGGGGGATCTGAGTGGAGTATGCGGATATCAATGCAGAGGGAGATCTGAGTGGAGAATGCGAATATCAATGCAGAGGGAGATCTGAGTGGAGGGTGTGCATATCAATGCAGAAGGATATCTGAGTGGAGGATGCGGATATCAATGCAGACGGGGATTGGAGTGAGGATGCGGATATCAATGCAGAGGGAGATCTGAGTTGAGGATGCGGATATCAATGAAGAGGGGGATCTGAGTAGAGGATGCAGATATGAATGCAGAGGGAGATCTGAGTGGAGAATGCGAATATCAATGCAGAGGGAGATCTGAGTGGGGGATGCGGATATCAATGCAGAGGGAGATCTGAGTGGAGGTTGCGGATATCAATGCAGAAGGATATCTGAGTGCAGGATGCGGATATCAATGCAGGGGGTGATCTGAGTGGAGGATGCGGATATCAATGCAGAGGGGGATCTGAGTGGAGGATGCGGATATCAATGCAGAGGGAGATCTGATTGGAGGATGCGGATATCAATGCAGTGGGGGACCTGAGTAGTAGATGCGGATATCAATGCAGAGAGGGATCTGAGTGGAGGATGCGGATATCAATGCAGAGGGAGATCTGAGTGGAGGATGCGGATATCAATGCAGAGGGGGATCTGAGTGGAGAATGCGGATATCAATTCAGAGGGAGATCTGAGTGGAGGATACGGATATCAATGCTTGGGATATCTGAGTGGAGGATGCGGATATCAATGCAGGGGGTGATCAGAGTGGAGGATGCGGATATGAATGCAGAGGGGGATGTGAGTGGAGGATGCGGATATCAATGCAGAGGGAGATTTTAGTGCTGGATGCGGATATCAATGCAGAGGGAAATCTGAGTCGAGGATGCGGATATCAATTCAGGCGTGGATCTGAGTGGAGGATGCGGATATCAATGCAGAAAGGGATCTGAGTGGAAGATGCAGATATCAATGCACAGTGCGATCTGAGTGGAGGATGCGGATATCAATGCAGAAGGGTATCTGAGTGGAGGATGTGGATATGAATGCAGAGGGAGATCTGAGTGGAGGATACGGATTTCAATGCATGGGATATCTGAGTGGAGGATGCGGATATCAATGCAGGGGGTGATCTGAGTGGAGGATGCGGATGTGAATGCAGAGGGAGATTGTAGTGGAGGATGCGAGTATAAATGCAGAGAAGATCTGAGTGGAGGATGCGGATAACAATGCAGAGGGAAATCAGAGTGCAGGATGCCGATATCAATGAAAGGGAGATCTGAGTGAAGGATGCGGATATCAATGTAGAGGGGTATCTGAGTGGAGGATGCGGATATCAATGCAGAGGGCGATCAGCGTGGCGAATGCGGATATCTGTGCAGAGGGAGATCTGAGTGGAGGATGTGGATATCAATGCAGAGTGGGATCTGAGTGGAGGATGCGGATATCTGTGCAGAGGGAGATCTGAGAGGGGGATGCGGATACAATGCATGGGATATCTGAGTGGAGGATGCGGATATCAATGCAGAGGGTGATCTGAGTGGAGGATGCGGATATGAATGCAGAGGGGGATGGGAGTGGAGGATGCGGATATCAATGCAGAGGGAGATTTTAGTGCTGGATGCGGATATCAATGCAGAGGGCAATCTGAGTCGAGGATGCGGATATCAATTCAGACGGGGATCTGAGTGGAGGATGCGGATATCAATGCAGAAAGGGATCTGAGTGGAAGATGCAGATATCAATGCACAGTGCGATCTGAGTGGAGGATGCGGATATCAATGCAGAAGGGGATCTGAGTGGAGGATGCGGATATGAATGCAGAGGGAGATCTGAATGGAGGAAGCGGATATCAATGCAGAGGGGTATCTGAGTAGAGGATGTGGATATCAATGCAGAGGGGGATCTGAAAGGAGGATGCGGATATCAATGCAGAGGTGGATCTGAGTGGAGGATGTGGATATCAATGTAGAGGGGGATCTGAGTGGAGGATGCGGATATCAATTCAGAGGGGGATCTCAGTGGAGTATGTGAATATCAACGCAGGGGGGGATCTGAGTTGAGGATGCGGATTTAAACGCAGAGGGGGATCTGAGTGGAGTATGCGGATATCAATGCAGAGGGAGATCTGAGTGGAGAATGCGAATATCAATGCAGAGGGAGATCTGAGTGGAGGGTGTGCATATCAATGCAGAAGGATATCTGAGTGGAGGATGCGGATATCAATGCAGACGGGGATTGGAGTGAGGATGCGGATATCAATGCAGAGGGAGATCTGAGTGGAGGATGCGGATATCAATGAAGAGGGGGATCTGAGTGGAGGATGCAGATATGAATGCAGAGGGAGATCTGAGTGGAGAATGTGAATATCAATGCAGAGGGAGATCTGAGTGGGGGATGCGGATATCAATGCAGAGGGAGATCTGAGTGGAGGTTGCGGATATCAATGCAGAAGGATATCTGAGTGCAGGATGCGGATATCAATGCAGGGGGTGATCTGAGTGGAGGATGCGGATATCAATGCAGAGGGGGATCTGAGTGGAGGATGCGGATATCAATGCAGAGGGAGATCTGATTGGAGGATGCGGATATCAATGCAGTGGGGGACCTGAGTAGTAGATGCGGATATCAATGCAGAGAGGGATCTGAGTGGAGGATGCGGATATCAATGCAGAGGGAGATCTGAGTGGAGGATGCGGATATCAATGCAGAGGGGGATCTGAGTGGAGAATGCGGATATCAATTCAGAGGGAGATCTGAGTGGAGGATACGGATATCAATGCTTGGGATATCTGAGTGGAGGATGCGGATATCAATGCAGGGGGTGATCAGAGTGGAGGATGCGGATATGAATGCAGAGGGGGATGTGAGTGGAGGATGCGGATATCAATGCAGAGGGGGATTTTAGTGCTGGTTGCGGATATCAATGCAGAGGGAAATCTGAGTCGAGGATGCGGATATCAATTCAGGCGTGGATCTGAGAGGAGGATGCGGATATCAATGCAGAAAGGGATCTGAGTGGAAGATGCAGATATCAATGCACAGTGCGATCTGAGTGGAGGATGCGGATATCAATGCAGAAGGGGATCTGAGTGGAGGATGTGGATATGAATGCAGAGGGAGATCTGAGTGGAGGATACGGATTTCAATGCATGGGATATCTGAGTGGAGGATGCGGATATCAATGCAGGGGGTGATCTGAGTGGAGGATGCGGATGTGAATGCAGAGGGAGATTGTAGTGGAGGATGCGAGTATCAATGCAGAGAAGATCTGAGTGGAGGATGCGGATAACAATGCAGAGGGAAATCAGAGTGCAGGATGCCGATATCAATGAAGAGGGAGATCTGAGTGGAGGATGCGGATATCAATGTAGAGGGGTATCTGAGTGGAGGATGCGGATATCAATGCAGAGGGCGATCAGCGTGGCGAATGCGGATATCTGTGCAGAGGGAGATCTGAGTGGAGGATGTGGATATCAATGCAGAGTGGGATCTGAGTGGAGGATGCGGATATCTGTGCAGAGGGAGATCTGAGAGGGGGATGCGGATATCAATGCATGGGATATCTGAGTGGAGGATGCGGATATCAATGCAGAGGGTGATCGGAGTGGAGGATGCGGATATGAATGCAGAGGGGGATGGGAGTGGAGGATGCGGATATCAATGCAGAGGGAGATTTTAGTGCTGGATGCGGATATCAATGCAGAGGGCAATCTGAGTCGAGGATGCGGATATCAATTCAGACGGGGATCTGAGTGGAGGATGCGGATATCAATGCAGAAAGGGATCTGAGTGGAAGATGCAGATATCAATGCACAGTGCGATCTGAGCGGAGGATGCGGATATCAATGCAGAAGGGGATCTGAGTGGAGGATGCGGATATGAATGCAGAGGGAGATCTGAATGGAGGAAGCGGATATCAATGCAGAGGCGGATCTGAGTAGAGGATGTGGATATCAATGCAGAGGGGGATCTGAGTGGAGGATGCGGATATCAATGCAGAGGGGGATCTGAAAGGAGGATGCGGATATCAATGCAGAGGTGGATCTGAGTGGAGGATGTGGATATCAATGTAGAGGAGGATCAGAGTGGAGGATGCGGATATCAATGCAGTGCAAGATCTGAATGGAGGATGCGGATATCATTGCAGAGGGGGATCTGAGTGGAGGATGCAGAATCAATGCAGAGGGAGATCTGAGTGGAGGATGCGGATATCAATGCAGAGGGGGATCTGAGTGGAGGATGTGGATATCAATGCAGAGAGTGATCTGCGTGGAATTCGTGGATATCAATGCAGAGGGGGATCTGAGTGGAGGATGCGGAACTCAATGCAGAGGGGTATCTGAGTGGAGGATGCGGATGTCAATGCAGAGGGAGATCTGAGTGGAGGATGCGGATATCAATGCACAGGGGGATCTGAGTGGAGGATGCGGATAACAATACAGAGGGAGATTTGATTGGAGGATGCGGATATCAATGCAGAAGGAGATCTGAGAGCAGGATGCGGATATCAATGCAGAGGGAGATCGAAGTGGAGGATGCGAATATCAATGCAGAGGGAGATCTGACTGGAGGATGCGGATATCAATGCAGAGGGAAATCAGAGTTGAAGATGCGGCTATCAATGCAGAGGGAGATCTGAGTAGAGAATGCGGATATCAATGCAGAGGGAGATCTGAGTGGAGGATGCGGATATCAATGCAGTGCAAGTTCTGAATGGAGGATGCGGATATCATTGCATAGCGGGATCTGAGTGGAGGATGCAGATATCAGTGCAGAGGGTGATCTGAGTGGAGGATGCGGATCTCAATGCAGAGGGGGATCTGAGTGAAGGATGCGGATATCAATGCACAGGGGGATCTGAGTGGAGGATACGGATATCAATGCAGAGGGGGATCTCAGTGGAGTATGTGAATATCAACGCAGGGGGGGATCTGAGTTGAGGATGCGGATTTAAACGCAGAGGGGGATCTGAGTGGAGTATGCGGATATCAATGCAGAGGGAGATCTGAGTGGAGAATGCGAATATCAATGCAGAGGGAGATCTGAGTGGAGGGTGTGCATATCAATGCAGAAGGATATCTGAGTGGAGGATGCGGATATCAATGCAGACGGGGATTGGAGTGAGGATGCGGATATCAATGCAGAGGGAGATCTGAGTTGAGGATGCGGATATCAATGAAGAGGGGGATCTGAGTAGAGGATGCAGATATGAATGCAGAGGGAGATCTGAGTGGAGAATGCGAATATCAATGCAGAGGGAGATCTGAGTGGGGGATGCGGATATCAATGCAGAGGGAGATCTGAGTGGAGGTTGCGGATATCAATGCAGAAGGATATCTGAGTGCAGGATGCGGATATCAATGCAGGGGGTGATCTGAGTGGAGGATGCGGATATCAATGCAGAGGGGGATCTGAGTGGAGGATGCGGATATCAATGCAGAGGGAGATCTGATTGGAGGATGCGGATATCAATGCAGTGGGGGACCTGAGTAGTAGATGCGGATATCAATGCAGAGAGGGATCTGAGTGGAGGATGCGGATATCAATGCAGAGGGAGATCTGAGTGGAGGATGCGGATATCAATGCAGAGGGGGATCTGAGTGGAGAATGCGGATATCAATTCAGAGGGAGATCTGAGTGGAGGATACGGATATCAATGCTTGGGATATCTGAGTGGAGGATGCGGATATCAATGCAGGGGGTGATCAGAGTGGAGGATGCGGATATGAATGCAGAGGGGGATGTGAGTGGAGGATGCGGATATCAATGCAGAGGGAGATTTTAGTGCTGGATGCGGATATCAATGCAGAGGGAAATCTGAGTCGAGGATGCGGATATCAATTCAGGCGTGGATCTGAGTGGAGGATGCGGATATCAATGCAGAAAGGGATCTGAGTGGAAGATGCAGATATCAATGCACAGTGCGATCTGAGTGGAGGATGCGGATATCAATGCAGAAGGGTATCTGAGTGGAGGATGTGGATATGAATGCAGAGGGAGATCTGAGTGGAGGATACGGATTTCAATGCATGGGATATCTGAGTGGAGGATGCGGATATCAATGCAGGGGGTGATCTGAGTGGAGGATGCGGATGTGAATGCAGAGGGAGATTGTAGTGGAGGATGCGAGTATAAATGCAGAGAAGATCTGAGTGGAGGATGCGGATAACAATGCAGAGGGAAATCAGAGTGCAGGATGCCGATATCAATGAAAGGGAGATCTGAGTGAAGGATGCGGATATCAATGTAGAGGGGTATCTGAGTGGAGGATGCGGATATCAATGCAGAGGGCGATCAGCGTGGCGAATGCGGATATCTGTGCAGAGGGAGATCTGAGTGGAGGATGTGGATATCAATGCAGAGTGGGATCTGAGTGGAGGATGCGGATATCTGTGCAGAGGGAGATCTGAGAGGGGGATGCGGATACAATGCATGGGATATCTGAGTGGAGGATGCGGATATCAATGCAGAGGGTGATCTGAGTGGAGGATGCGGATATGAATGCAGAGGGGGATGGGAGTGGAGGATGCGGATATCAATGCAGAGGGAGATTTTAGTGCTGGATGCGGATATCAATGCAGAGGGCAATCTGAGTCGAGGATGCGGATATCAATTCAGACGGGGATCTGAGTGGAGGATGCGGATATCAATGCAGAAAGGGATCTGAGTGGAAGATGCAGATATCAATGCACAGTGCGATCTGAGTGGAGGATGCGGATATCAATGCAGAAGGGGATCTGAGTGGAGGATGCGGATATGAATGCAGAGGGAGATCTGAATGGAGGAAGCGGATATCAATGCAGAGGGGTATCTGAGTAGAGGATGTGGATATCAATGCAGAGGGGGATCTGAAAGGAGGATGCGGATATCAATGCAGAGGTGGATCTGAGTGGAGGATGTGGATATCAATGTAGAGGGGGATCTGAGTGGAGGATGCGGATATCAATTCAGAGGGAGATTTGATTGGAGGATGCGGATATCAATGCAGAGTGGGATCTGAGTGAAGTATGCGTATATCAATGCAGAGGGGGATCTGAGTGGAGGATGCGGATATCAATTCAGAGGGAGATTGGAGTGCAGGGTGCGGATATCAATGCAGAGGAGGATGTGATTGGAGGATGCGGATATCAATGCAGAGGGAGATCTGAGTTCAGAATGTGGATATCAATGCAGAGGGGGATCTGAGTGGAGAATGCAGATATGAATGCAGAGGGAGATCTAAGTGGAGAATGCGGATATCAATACAGAGGGAGATCTGAGTGGAGGATACGGATATCAATGCTTGGGATATCTGAGTGGAGGATGCGGATATCAATGCAGGGGGTGATCAGAGTGGAGGATGCGGATATGAATGCAGAGGGGGATGTGAGTGGAGGATGCGGATATCAATGCAGAAAGAGATTTTAGTGCTGGATGCGGATATCAATGCAGAGGGAAATCTGAGTCGAGGATGCGGATATCAATTCAGGCGGGGATCTGAGTGGAGGATGCGGATATCAATGCAGAAAGGGATCTGAGTGGAGGATGCGGATATGAATGCAGAGGGAGATCGGAGTGGAGAATGCGGATATCAATGCAGAGGGAGATCTGAGTGGAGGATACGGATTTCAATGCATGGGATATCTGAGTGGAGGATGCGGATATCAATGCAGGGGGTGATCTGAGTGGAGGATGCGGATATGAATGCAGAGGGAGATTGAAGTGGAGGATGCGAATATCAATGCAGAGAAGATCTGAGTGGAGGATGCGGATATCAATGCAGAGGGAAATCAGAGTGCAGGATGCCAATATCAATGCAGAGGAAGATCTGAGTGGAGGATGCGGATATCAATGTAGAGGGGTATCTGAGTGGAGGATGCGGATATCAATGCAGAGGGCGATCAGAGTGGCGAATGCGGATATCTGTGCAGAGGGAGATCTGAGTGGAGGATGCGGATATCAATGCAGAGTGGGATCTGAGTGGAGGATGCGGATATCCGTGCAGAGGGAGATCTGAGAGGGTGATGCGGATATCAATGCAGACGAACATCTGAGTGGAGGATGCGGATATGAATGCAGAGGGAGATCTGAGTGGAGGATGCGAAGATTACTGCAGAGGGGGTTCTGAGTGGAGAATGCGGATATCAATGCAGAGGGGGATCTGAGTGGAGGATGCGGACATCAATGCAGAGGGAGATCTGAGAGGAGGATGTAGATATCAATGCAGAGGCAGTTCTGAGTGGAGTATGCGGATATCAATGCAGAGGAGGATTTGATTGGAGGATGCGGATATCAATGCAGAGGGAGATCTGAGTTCAGAATGCGGATATTAATGCAGAGGGGGATCTGAGTGGAGAATGCAGATATGAATGCAGAGGGAGATCTAAGTGGAGAATGCGGATATCAATGCAGAGGGAGATCTGAGTGGAGGATACGGATATCAATGCATGGGATATCTGAGTAGAGGATGCGGATATCAATGGATGGGGTGATCTGAGTGGAGGATGCAGATATGAATGCAGAGGGGGATGTGAGTGGAGGATGCGGATATCAATGCAGAGGGAGATTTTAGTGCTGGATGCGGATATCAATGCAGAGGGAAATCTGAGTCGAGGATGCGGATATCAATTCAGACGGGGATCTGAGTGGAGGATGCGGATATCAATGCAGAAAGGGATCTGAGTGGAAGATGCAGATATCAATGCACAGTGCGATCTGAGTGGAGGATGCGGATATCAATGCAGAAGGGGATCTGAGTGGAGGATGCGGATATGAATGCAGAAGGAGATCTAAGTGTAGAATGCGGATATCAATGCAGAGGGAGATTGAAGTGGAGGATGCGAATATCAATGCAGAGAAGATCCGAGTGGAGGATGCGAATATCAATGCAGAGGTGGATCTGATTGGAGGATGCGGATATCAATGCAGAGTGGGATCTGAGTGGAGGATGCGGATATCCGTGCAGAGGGAGATCTGAGAGGAGGATGCGGATATCAATGCAGAGGAACATCTGAGTGGAGGATGCGGATATCAATGCAGAGGGAGATCTGAGTGGAGGATGCGAAGATTACTGCAGAGGGGGATCTGAGTGGAGAATGCGGATATCAATGCAGAGGGGGATCTGAGTGGAGGATGCGGACATCAATGCAGAGGGAGATCTGAGAGGAGGATGCAGATATCAATGCAGAGAGAGTTCTGAGTGGAGTATGCGGATATCAATGCAGAGGGGGATCTCAGTGGAGAATGCCGATATCAATGCAGAGGGAGATCTGAGTGCAGGATGCGGATATCAATGCAGAGGTGGTCCTGAGACGAGATGCGGATATCAATGCAGAGGGAAATCTGAGTCGAGGTTTCGGATATCACTGCAGAGGAGGATCTGAGTGGAGGATGCGGTTATCAATTCAGAAAGAGATCTGAGTGGAAGATGCAGATATCAATGCAGCGGGGGCTCTGAGTGGAGGATGCGGAACTCAATGCAGAGGGGTATCTGAGTGGAGGATGCGGATGTCAATGCAGAGGGAGATCTGAGAGGAGGATGCAGATATCAATGCAGAGAGAGTTCTGAGTGGAGTATGCGGATATCAATGCAGAGGGGGATCTCAGTGGAGAATGCCGATATCAATGCAGAGGGAGATTTGAGTGCAGGATGCGGATATCAATGCAGAGGGGGACCTGAGACGAGATGCGGATATCAATGCAGAGGGAAATCTGAGTCGAGGTTTCGGATATCACTGCAGAGGAGGATCTGAGTGGAGGATGCGGATATCAATTCAGAAAGAGATCTGAGTGGAAGATGCAGATATCAATGCAGCGGGGGCTCTGAGTGGAGGATGCGGAACTCAATGCAGAGGGGTATCTGAGTGGAGGATGCGGATGTCAATGCAGAGGGAGATCTGAGTGGAGGATGCGGATATCAATACAGAGGGAGATTTGATTGGAGGATGCGGATATCAATGCAGAAGGAGATCTGAGAGCAGGATGCGGATATCAATGCAGAGGGAGATCGAAGTGGAGGATGCGAATATCAATGCAGAGGGAGATCTGACTGGAGGATGCAGATATCAATGCAGAGGGAAATCAGAGTTGAGGATGCGGCTATAAATGCAGAGGGAGATCTGAGTGGAGAATGCGGATATCAATGCAGAGGGAGATCTGAGTGGAGGATGCGGATATCAATGCAGTGCAAGATCTGAATGGAGGATGCGGATATCATTGCAGAGGGGGATCTGAGTGGAGGATGCAGATATCAATGCAGAGGGAGATCTGAGTGGAGGATGCGGATATCAATGCAGAGGGGGATCTGAGTGGAGGATGTGGATATCAATGCAGAGAGTGATCTGCGTGGAATTCGTGGATATCAATGCAGAGGGGGATCAGAGTGGAGGATGCGGAACTCAATGCAGAGGGGTATCTGAGTGGAGGATGCGGATGTCAATGCAGAGGGAGATCTGAGTGGAGGATGCGGATATCAATGCACAGGGGGATCTCAGTGGAGGATGCGGATATCAATACAGAGGGAGATTTGATTGGAGGATGCGGATATCAATGCAGAAGGAGATGTGAGTGCAGGATGCGGATATCAATGCAGAGGGAGATCGAAGTGGAGGATGCGAATATCAATGCAGAGGGAGATCTGACTGGAGGATGCGGATATCAATGCAGAGGGAAATCAGAGTTGAGGATGTGGCTATCAATGCAGAGGGAGATCTGAGTGGAGAATGCGGATATCAATGCAGAGGGAGATCTGTGTGGAGGATGCGGATATCAATGCAGTGCAAGATCTGAATGGAGGATACGGATATCATTGCATAGCGGGATCTGAGTGGAGGATGCAGATATCAGTGCAGAGGGTGATCTGAGTGGAGGATGCGGATCTCAATGCAGAGGGGGATCTGAGTGAAGGATGCGGATATCAATGCACATGGGGATCTGAGTGGAGGATGCGGATATCAATGCAGTGGGGGATCTCAGTGGAGTATGTGAATATCAACGCAGGGGGGGATCTGAGTTGAGGATGCGGATTTAAACGCAGAGGGGGATCTGAGTGGAGTATGCGGATATCAATGCAGAGGGAGATCTGAGTGGAGGGTGTGCATATCAATGCAGAAGGATATCTGAGTGGAGGATGCGGATATCAATGCAGACGGGGATTGGAGTGAGGATGCGGATATCAATGCAGAGGGAGATCTGAGTGGAGTATGCGGATATCAATGAAGAGGGGGATCTGAGTGGAGGATGCAGATATGAATGCAGAGGGAGATCTGAGTGGAGAATGCGAATATCAATGCAGAGGGAGATCTGAGTGGGGGATGCGGATATCAATGCAGAGGGAGATCTGAGTGGAGGTTGCGGATATCAATGCAGAAGGATATCTGAGTGCAGGATGCGGATATCAATGCAGGGGGTGATCTGAGTGGAGGATGCGGATATCAATGCAGAGGGGGATCTGAGTGGAGGATGCGGATATCAATGCAGAGGGAGATCTGATTGGAGGATGCGGATATCAATGCAGTGGGGGACCTGAGTAGTAGATGCGGATATCAATGCAGAGAGGGATCTGAGTGGAGGATGCGGATATCAATGCAGAGGGAGATCTGAGTGGAGGATGCGGATATCAATGCAGAGGGGGATCTGAGTGGAGGATGCGGATATCAATGCAGAGGGGGATCAGAGTGGAGGATGCGGATATCTGTACACAGGGAGATCTGAGTGGAGGATGCGGATATCAATGCAGAGTGGGATCTGAGTGGAGGATGCAGATATCACTGCAGAGTGAGATCTGAGTGGGGGATGCGGATATCAATGCAGAGGGACATCTGAGTGGATGATGCGGATATCAATGCAGAGGGAGATCTGAGTGGAGGATGAGAATATCAATGCAGAGGGGGATCTGATTGGTGGAAGCGGATATCAATGCAGAGGGGGATCTGAGTGGAGGATGCGGATATCAATTCAGAGGGAGATTGGAGTGCAGGGTGTGGATATCAATGCAGAGGATGATTTGATTGGAGCATGCGGATATCAGTACACAGGGAGATCTGAGTGGAGGATGCCGATATCAATGCAGAGCGGGATCTGAGTGGAGGATGCAGATATCAGTGCAGAGGGTGATCTGAGTGGAGGATGCGGATCTCAATGCAGAGGGGGATCTGAGTGAAGGATGCGGATATCAATGCACAGGGGGATCTGAGTGGAGGATGCTGATATCAGTGAAGAAGGAGATTTGAGTGCAGGATGCGGATATCAATGCAGAGGGAAATCTGAGTCGAGGTTTCGGATATCACTGCAGAGGAGGATCTGAGTGGAGGATGCAGATATCAATGCAGAGGGGGATCTGAGTGGAGGATGCGGATATCAATGCAGAGGGTGATCTGAGTGGAGGATGCGGATCTCAATGCAGAGGGGGATCTGAGTGAAGGATGCATATATCAATGCACAGGGGGATCTGAGTGGAGGATGCGGATATCAATGAAGAAGGAGATGTGAGTGCAGGATGCGAATATCAATGCAGAGGGAGATCGATGTGGAGGATGCGGATATCAATGCAGAGGGAGAACTGACTGGAGGATGCGGATATCAATGCAGAGGGAAATCAGAGATGAGGATGCGGATATCAATGCAGAGGGAGATCTGAGTGGAGAATGCGGATATCATTGCAGAGGGAGATCTGAGTGGAGGATGCGGATATCAATGCAGAGGGGGATCAGAGTGGCGGATGCGGATATCAGTGCAGAGGGGGATCAGAGTGGCGGATGCGGATATCAGTGCAGAGGGAGATCTGAGTGGAGGATGCGGATATCCGTGCAGAGGGAGATCTGAGAGGGCGATGCGGATATCAATGCAGAGGAACATCTGAGTGGTGGATGCGGCTATCAATGCTGAGGGAGATCTGAGTGGAGAATGCGGACATCAATGCAGAGGGGGATCTGAATGGAGGATGCGGATATCATTGCAGAGGAAGATCTGAGTGGAGGATGCCAAGATCAATGCAGAGGGGGATCTGATTGGAGAATGCGGATATCAATGCAAAGGGGGATTTGAGTGGATGATGCGGATATCAATGCAGAGGGGGATCTGAGTGGAGGATGCGGATATCACTGCAGAGGGAGATCTGATTGGAAGATGCAGATATCAATGCAGAGAGAGCTCTGAGTGGAGTATGTGGATATCAATGCAGAGGGTGATCTCAGTGGAGGATGCCGATATCAATGCAGAGAGGGATCTCAGTGGAGGATGCGAATATCAACGCAGAGGGGGATCTGAAAGGAGGATGCGGATATCAATGCTGAGGGATATCTGAGGGGAGGATGCGGATATTATTGCAGAGGGCGCTCTGAGTGGAGAATGCGGATATCAATGCCCAGGGGGATGTGAGTGGAGGATGCGGATATCAATGCAGAGGGAGATTTTAGTGCTGGATACGGATATCAATGCAGAGGGAGATCTGATTCGAGGATGCGGATATCAATGCAGTGGGAGATCTGAGTGCAGGATGCGGATATCAATGCAGAGGGGGACCTGAGTGGAGATGCTGATATCAATGCTGAGGGAAATCTGAGTTGAGGATGCAGATATCAATTCAGAGGGGGATCTGAGTGGAGGATGCGGATATCAATGCAGAAAGAGATCTGAGTGGAAGATGCAGATATCAATGCACAGTGCGATCTGAGTGGAGGATGCGGATATCAATGCAGAGGGGTATCAGAGTGGAGGGTGCGGATATGAATGCAGAGGGAGATCTGAGTGGAGGATGCGGATATCAATGTAGTGGGGTATCTGAGTGGAGGATGCGGATATCAATGCAGAGGGCTATCAGAGTGGCGAATGCGGATATCTGTGCAGAGGGAGATCTGAGTGGAGGATGCGGATATCAATGCAGAGTGGGATCTGAGTGGAGGATGCGGATATCCGTGCAGAGGGAGATCTGAGAGGGAGATGCGGATATCAATGCAGAGGAACATCTGAGTGGAGGATGCGGATATCAATGCAGAGGGAGATCTGAGTGGAGTATGCGAAGATTACTGCAGAGGGGGATCTGAATGGAGAATGCGGATATCAATGCAGAGGGGGATCTGAGTGGAGGATGCGGACATCAATGCAGAGGGAGATCTGAGAGGAGGATGCAGATATCAATGCAGAGAGAGTTCTGAGTGGAGTATGAGGTTATCAATGCAGAGGGGGATCTCAGTGGAGAATGCCGATATCAATGCAGAGGGAGATCTGAGTGCAGGATGCGGATATCAATGCAGAGGGGGACCTGAGACGAGATGCGGATATCAATGCAGAGGGAAATCTGAGTCCAGGTTTCGGATATCACTGCAGAGGAGGATCTGAGTGGAGGATGCGGATATCAATGCAGAAAGAGATCTGAGTGGAAGATGCAGATATCAATGCAGAGGGGGCTCTGAGTGGAGGATGCGGAACTCAATGCAGAGGGGTATCTGAGTGGAGGATGCGGATGTCAATGCAGAGGGAGATCTGAGTGGAGGATGCGGATATCAATGCACAGGGGGATCTGAGTGGAGGATGCGGATATCAATACAGAGGGAGATTTGATTGGAGGATGCGGATATCAATGCAGAAGGAGATCTGAGTGCAGGATGCGGATATCAATGCAGAGGGAGATCGAAGTGGAGGATGCGAATATCAATGCAGAGGGAGATCTGACTGGAGGATGCGGATATCAATGCAGAGGGAAATCAGAGTTGAGGATGCGGCTATCAATGCAGAGGGAGATCTGAGTGGAGAATGCGGATATAAATGCAGAGGGAGATCTGAGTGGAGGATGCGGATATCAATGCAGTGGGAGATCTGAATGGAGGATGCGGATATCATTGCAGAGTGGGATCTGAGTGAAGTATGCGTATATCAATGCAGAGGGGGATCTGAGTGGAGGATGCGGATATCAATTCAGAGGGAGATTGGAGTGCAGGGTGCGGATATCAATGCAGAGGAGGATGTGATTGGAGGATGCGGATATCAATGCAGAGGGGGATCTGAGTGGAGGATGCGGATATCAATGCAGAGGGAAATCAGAGTGCAGGATGCCGATATCAATGAAGAGGGAGATCTGAGTGGAGGATGTGGATATCAATGTAGAGGGGTATCTGAGTGGAGGATGCGGATATCAATGCAGAGGGCGATCAGCGTGGCAAATGCAGATATCTGTGCAGAGGGAGATCTGAGTGGAGGATGTGGATATCAATGCAGAGTGGGATCTGAGTGGAGGATGCGGATATCCGTGCAGAGGGAGATCGAAGTGGAGGATGCGAATATCAATGCAGAGGGAGATCTGACTGGAGGATGCGGATATCAATGCAGAGGGAAATCAGAGTTGAGGATGCGGCTATCAATGCAGAGGGAGATCTGAGTGGAGAATGCGGATATCAATGCAGAGGGAGATCTGAGTGAAGTATGCGTATATCAATGCAGAGGGGGATCTGAGTGGAGGATGCGGATATCAATTCAGAGGGAGATTGGAGTGCAGGGTGCGGATATCAATGCAGAGGAGGATGTGATTGGAGGATGCGGATATCAATGCAGAGGGGGATCTGAGTGGAGGATGCGGATATCAATGCAGAGGGAAATCAGAGTGCAGGATGCCGATATCAATGAAGAGGGAGATCTGAGTGGAGGATGTGGATATCAATGTAGAGGGGTATCTGAGTGGAGGATGCGGATATCAATGCAGAGGGCGATCAGCGTGGCAAATGCGGATATCTGTGCAGAGGGAGATCTGAGTGGAGGATGTGGATATCAATGCAGAGTGGGATCTGAGTGGAGGATGCGGATATCCGTGCAGAGGGAGATCTGAGAGGGGGATGCGGATATCAATGCATGGGATATCTGAGTGGAGGATGCGGATATCAATGCAGGGGGTGATCTGAGTGGATGACGCGGATATGAATGCAGAGGGGGATGGGAGTGGAGGATGCGGATATCAATGCAGAGGGAGATTTTAGTGCTGGATGCGGATATCAATACCGAGGGCAATCTGAGTCGAGGATGCGGATATCAATTCAGACGGGGATCTGAGTGGAGGATGCGGATATCAATGCAGAAAGGGATCTGAGTGGAAGATGCAGATATCAATGCACAGTGCGATCTGAGTGGAGGATGCGGATATCAATGCAGAAGGGGATCAGAGTGGAGGATGCGGATATGAATGCAGAGGGAGATCTGAATGGAGGAAGCGGATATCAATGCAGAGGGGGATCTGTGTAGAGGATGTGGATATCAATGCAGAGGGGGATCTGAGTGGAGGATGCGGATATCAATGCAGAGGGGGATCTGAATGGAGGATGCGGATATCAATGCAGAGGTGGATCTGAGTGGAATATGTGGATATCAATGTAGAGGGGGATCTGAGTGGAGGATGCGGATATCAATTCAGAGGGAGATTTGATTGGAGGATGCGGATATCAATGCAGAGTGGGATCTGAGTGAAGTATGCGTATATCAATGCAGAGGGGGATCTGAGTGGAGGATGCGGATATCAATTCAGAGGGAGATTGGAGTGCAGGGTGCGGATATCAATGCAGAGGAGAATGTGATTGGAGGATGCGGATATCAATGCAGAGGGAGATCTGAGTTCAGAATGCGGATATCAATGCAGAGGGGGATCTGAGTGGAGAATGCAGATATGAATGCAGAGGGAGATCTAAGTGGAGAATGCGGATATCAATTCAGAGGGAGATCTGAGTGGAGGATACGGATATCAATGCTTGGGATATCTGAGTGGAGGATGCGGATATCAATTCAGGGGGTGATCAGAGTGGAGGATGCGGATATGAATGCAGAGGGGGATTTGAGTGGAGGATGCGGATATCAATGCAGAGGGAGATTTTAGTGCTGGATGCGGATATCAATGCAGAGGGAAATCTGAGTCGAGGATGCGGATATCAATTCAGGCGTGGATCTGAGTGGAGGATGCGGATATCAATGCAGAAAGGGATCTGAGTGGAAGATGCAGATATCAATGCACAGTGCGATCTGAGTGGAGGATGCAGATATCAATGCAGAAGGGGATCTGAGTGGAGGATGTGGATATGAATGCAGAGGGAGATCTGAGTGGAGGATACGGATTTCAATGCATGGGATATCTGAGTGGAGGATGCGGATATCAATGCAGGGGGTGATCTGAGTGGAGGATGCGGATGTGAATGCAGAGGGAGATTGTAGTGGAGGATGCGAGTATCATTGCAGAGAAGATCTGAGTGGAGGATGCGGATAACAATGCAGAGGGAAATCAGAGTGCAGGATGCCGATATCAATGAAGAGGGAGATCTGAGTGGAGGATGCGGATATCAATGTAGAGGGGTATCTGAGTGGAGGATGCGGATATCAATGCAGAGGGCGATCAGCGTGGCGAATGCGGATATCTGTGCAGAGGGAGATCTGAGTGGAGGATGTGGATATCAATGCAGAGTGGGATCTGAGTGGAGGATGCGGATATCCGTGCAGAGGGAGATCTGAGAGGGGGATGCGGATATCATGTCATGGGATATCTGAGTGGAGGATGCGGATATCAATGCAGGGGGTGATCTGAGTGGAGGATACGGATATGAATGCAGAGGGGGATGGGAGTGGAGGATGCGGATATCAATGCAGAGGGAGATTTTAGTGCTGGATGCGGATATCAATGCAGAGGGCAATCTGAGTCAAGGATGCGGATATCAATTCAGACGGGGATCTGAGTGGAGGATGCGGATATCAATGCAGAAAGGGATCTGAGTGGAAGATGCAGATATCAATGCACAGTGCGATCTGAGTGGAGGATGCAGATATCAATGCAGAAGGGGATCTGAGTGGAGGATGCGGATATGAATGCAGAGGGAGATCTGAATGGAGGAAGCGGATATCAATGCAGAGGGGGATCTGAGTAGAGGATGTGGATATCAATGCAGAGGGGGATCTGAGTCGAGGATGCGGATATCAATGCAGAGGGGGATCTGAAAGGAGGATGCGGATATCAATGCAGAGGTGGATCTGAGTGGAGGATGTGGATATCAATGTAGAGGGGGATCTGAGTGGAGGATGCGGATATCAATTCAGAGGGAGATTTGATTGGAGTATGCGGATATCAATGCAGAGTGGGATCTGAGTGAAGTATGCGTATATCAATGCAGAGGGGGATCTGAGTGGAGGATGCGGATATCAATGCAGAGGGAAATCTGAGTCGAGGATGCGGATATCAATTCAGGCGTGGATCTGAGTGGAGGATGCGGATATCAATGCAGAAAGGGATCTGAGTGGAAGATGCAGATATCAATGCACAGTGCGATCTGAGTGGAGGATGCAGATATCAATGCAGAAGGGGATCTGAGTGGAGGATGTGGATATGAATGCAGAGGGAGATCTGAGTGGAGGATACGGATTTCAATGCATGGGATATCTGAGTGGAGGATGCGGATATCAATGCAGGGGGTGATCTGAGTGGAGGATGCGGATGTGAATGCAGAGGGAGATTGTAGTGGAGGATGCGAGTATCATTGCAGAGAAGATCTGAGTGGAGGATGCGGATAACAATGCAGAGGGAAATCAGAGTGCAGGATGCCGATATCAATGAAGAGGGAGATCTGAGTGGAGGATGCGGATATCAATGTAGAGGGGTATCTGAGTGGAGGATGCGGATATCAATGCAGAGGGCGATCAGCGTGGCGTATGCGGATATCTGTGCAGAGGGCTATCTGAGTGGAGGATGTGGATATCAATGCAGAGTGGGATCTGAGTGGAGGATGCGGATATCCGTGCAGAGGGAGATCTGAGAGGGGGATGCGGATATCATGTCATGGGATATCTGAGTGGAGGATGCGGATATCAATGCAGGGGGTGATCTGAGTGGAGGATGCGGATATGAATGCAGAGGGGGATGGGAGTGGAGGATGCGGATATCATTGCAGAGGGAGATTTTAGTGCTGGATGCGGATATCAATGCAGAGGGCAATCTGAGTCAAGGATGCGGATATCAATTCAGACGGGGATCTGAGTGGAGGATGCGGATATCAATGCAGAAAGGGATCTGAGTGGAAGATGCAGATATCAATGCACAGTGCGATCTGAGTGGAGGATGCAGATATCAATGCAGAAGGGGATCTGAGTGGAGGATGCGGATATGAATGCAGAGGGAGATCTGAATGGAGGAAGCGGATATCAATGCAGAGGGGGATCTGAGTAGAGGATGTGGATATCAATGCAGAGGGGGATCTGAGTGGAGGATGCGGATATCAATGCAGAGGGGGATCTGAAAGGAGGATGCGGATATCAATGCAGAGGTGGATCTGAGTGGAGGATGTGGATATCAATGTAGAGGGGGATCTGAGTGGAGGATGCGGATATCAATTCAGAGGGAGATTTGATTGGAGTATGCGGATATCAATGCAGAGTGGGATCTGAGTGAAGTATGCGTATATCAATGCAGAGGGGGATCTGAGTGGAGGATGCGGATATCAATTCAGAGGGAGATTGGAGTGCAGGGTGCGGATATCAATGCAGAGGAGGATGTGATTGGAGGATGCGGATATCAATGCAGAGGGAGATCTGAGTTCAGAATGCGGATATCAATGCAGAGGGGGATCTGAGTGGAGAATGCAGATATGAATGCAGAGGGAGATCTAAGTGGAGAATCTGGATATCAATACAGAGGGAGATCTGAGTGGAGGATACGGATATCAATACTTGGGATATCTGAGTGGAGGATGCGGATATCAATGCAGGGGGTGATCAGAGTGGAGGATGCGGATATGAATGCAGAGGGGGATGTGAGTGGAGGATGCGGATATCAATGCAGAGGCAGATTTTAGTGCTGGATGCGGATATCAATGCAGAGGGAAATCTGAGTCGAGGATGCGGATATCAATTCAGGCGGGGATGTGAGTGGAGGATGCGGATATCAATGCAGAAAGGGATCTGAGTGGAGGATGCGGATATGAATGCAGAGGGAGATCGGAGTGGAGAATGCGGATATCAATGCAGAGGGAGATCTGAGTGGAGGATACGGATTTCAATGCATGGGATATCTGAGTGGAGGATGCGGATATCAATGCAGGGGGTGATCTGAGTGGAGGATGCGGATATGAATGCCGAGGGAGATTGAAGTGGAGGATGCGAATATCAATGCAGAGAAGATCTGAGTGGAGGATGCGGATATCAATGCAGAGGGAAATCAGAGTGCAGGATGCCGATATCAATGCAGAGGAAGATCTGAGTGGAGGATGCGTATATCAATGTAGAGGGGTATCTGAGTGGAGGATGCGGATATCAATGCAGAGGGCGATCAGAGTGGCGAATGCGGATATCTGTGCAGAGGGAGATCTGAGTGGAGGATGCGGATATCAATGCAGAGTGGGATCTGAGTGGAGGATGCGGATATCCGTGCAGAGGGAGATCTGAGAGGGTGATGCGGATATCAATGCAGACGAACATCTGAGTGGAGGATGCGGATATGAATGCAGAGGGAGATCTGAGTGGAGGATGCGAAGATTACTGCAGAGGGGGTTCTGAGTGGAGAATGCGGATATCAATGCAGAGGGGGATCTGAGTGGAGGATGCGGACATCAATGCAGAGGGAGATCTGAGAGGAGAATGTAGATATCAATGCAGAGGGAGTTCTGAGTGGAGCATGCGGATATCAATGCAGAGGAGGATTTGATTGGAGGATGCGGATATCAATGCAGAGGGAGATCTGAGTTCAGAATGCGGATATCAATGCAGAGGGGGATCTGAGTGGAGGATGAGGACATCAATGCAGAGGGAGATCTGAGAGGAGGATGCAGATATCAATGCAGAGAGAGTTCTGAGTGGAGTATGCGGATATCAATGCAGAGGGGGATCTCAGTGGAGAATGCCGATATCAATGCAGAGGGAGATCTGAGTGCAGGATGCCGATATCAATGCAGAGGGGGACCTGAGACGAGATGCGGATATCAATGCAGAGGGAAATCTCAGTCGAGGTTTCGGATATCACTGCAGAGGAGGATCTGAGTGGAGGATGCGGTTATCAATTCAGAAAGAGATCTGAGTGGAAGATGCAGATATCAATGCAGCGGGGGCTCTGAGTGGAGGATGCGGAACTCAATGCAGAGGGGTATCTGAGTGGAGGATGCGGATGTCAATGCAGAGGGAGATCTGAGAGGAGGATGCAGATATCAATGAAGAGAGAGTTCTGAGTGGAGTATGCGGATATCAATGCAGAGGGGGATCTCAGTGGAGAATGCTGATATCAATGCAGAGGGAGATTTGAGTGCAGGATGCGGATATCAATGCAGAGGGGGACCTGAGACGAGATGCGGATATCAATGCAGAGGGAAATCTGAGTCGAGGTTTCGGATATCACTGCAGAGGAGGATCTGAGTGGAGGATGCGGATATCAATTCAGAAAGAGATCTGAGTGGAAGATGCAGATATCAATGCAGCGGGGGCTCTGAGTGGAGGATGCGGAACTCAATGCAGAGGGGTATCTGAGTGGAGGATGCGGATGTCAATGCAGTGGGAGATCTGAGTGGAGGATGCGGATATCAATGCACAGGGGGATCTGAGTGGAGGATGCGGATATCAATACAGAGGGAGATTTGATTGGAGGATGCGGATATCAATGCAGAAGGAGATCTGAGAGCAGGATGCGGATATCAATGCAGAGGGAGATCGAAGTGGAGGATGCGAATATCAATGCAGAGGGAGATCTGACTGGAGGATGCAGATATCAATGCAGAGGGAAATCAGAGTTGAGGATGCGGCTATCAATGCAGAGGGAGATCTGAGTGGAGAATGCGGATATCAATGCAGAGGGAGATCTGAGTGGAGGATGCGGATATCAATGCAGTGCAAGATCTGAATGGAGGATGCGGATATCATTGCAGAGGGGGATCTGAGTGGAGGATGCAGATATCAATGCAGAGGGAGATCTGAGTGGAGGATGCGGATATCAATGCAGAGGGGGATCTGAGTGGAGGATGTGGATATCAATGCAGAGAGTGATCTGCGTGGAATTCGTGGATATCAATGCAGAGGGGGATCTGAGTGGAGGATGCGGAACTCAATGCAGAGGGAGATCTGAGTGGAGGATGCGGATATCAATGCACAGGGGGATCTCAGTGGAGGATGCGGATATCAATACAGAGGGAGATTTGATTGGAGGATGCGGATATCAATGCAGAAGGAGATCTGAGAGCAGGGTGCGGATATCAATGCAGAGGGAGATCAAAGTGGAGGATGCGAATATCAATGCAGAGGGAGATCTGACTGGAGGATGCGGATATCAATACAGAGGGAAATCAGAGTTGAGGATGCGGCTATCAATGCAGAGGGAGATCTGAGTGGAGAATGCGGATATCAATGCAGAGGGAGATCTGAGTGGAGGATGCGGATATCAATGCAGTGCAAGATCTGAATGGAGGATGCGGATATCATTGCATAGCGGGATCTGAGTGGAGGATGCAGATATCAGTGCAGAGGGTGATCTGAGTGGAGGATGCGGATCTCAATGCAGAGGGCGATCTGAGTGAAGGATGCGGATATCAATGCACAGGGGGATCTGAGTGGAGGATGCGGATATCAATGCAGAGGGGGATCTCAGTGGAGTATGTGAATATCAACGCAGGGGGATATCTGAGTTGAGGATGCGGATTTAAACGCAGAGGGGGATCTGAGTGGAGTATGCGGATATCAATGCAGAGGGAGATCTGAGTGGAGGGTGTGCATATCAATGCAGAAGGATATCTGAGTGGAGGATGCGGATATCAATGCAGACGGGGATTGGAGTGAGGATGCGGATATCAATGCAGAGGGAGATCTGAGTGGAGGATGCGGATATCAATGAAGAGGGGGATCTGAGTGGAGGATGCAGATATGAATGCAGAGGGAGATCTGAGTGGAGAATGCGAATATCAATGCAGAGGGAGATCTGAGTGGGGGATGCGGATATCAATGCAGAGGGAGATCTGAGTGGAGGTTGCGGATATCAATGCAGAGGAGGATTTGATTGGAGGATGCGGATATCAATGCAGAGGGAAATCTGAGTCGAGTTTTCGGATATCACTGCAGAGGAGGATCTGAGTGGAGGATGCGGATATCAATGCAGAGGGGGATCTGAGTGGAGGATGCGGATATCAATGCAGAGGGTGATCTGAGTGGAGGATGCGGATCTCAATGCAGAGGGGGATCTGAGTGAAGGATGCGGATATCAATGCACAGGGGGATCTGAGTGGAGGATGCGGATATCAATGAAGAAGGAGATGTGAGTGCAGGATGCGGATATCAATGCAGAGGGAGATCGATGTGGAGGATGCGGATATCAATGCAGAGGGAGAACTGACTGGAGGATGCGGATATCAATGCAGAGGGAAATCAGAGTTGAGGATGCGGATATCAATGCAGAGGGAGATCTGAGTGGAGAATGCGGATATCATTGCAGAGGGAGATCTGAGTGGAGGATGCGGATATCAATGCAGAGGGGGATCAGAGTGGCGGATGCGGATATCAGTGCAGAGCGGGATCAGAGTGGCGGATGCGGATATCAGTGCAGAGGGAGATCTGAGTGGAGGATGCGGATATCCGTGCAGAGGGAGATCTGAGAGGGCGATGCGGATATCAATGCAGAGGAACATCTGAGTGGTGGATGCGGCTATCAATGCTGAGGGTGATCTGAGTGGAGAATGCGGACTTCAATGCAGAGGGGGATCTGAATGGAGGATGCGGATATCATTGCAGAGGGAGATCTGAGTGGAGGATGCGAAGATCAATGCAGAGGGAGATCTGATTGGAGAATGCGGATATCAATGCAAAGGGGGATTTGAGTGGATGATGTGGATATCAATGCAGAGGGGGATCTGAGTGGAGGATGCGGATATCACTGCGGAGGGAGATCTGATTGGAGTATGCGGATATCAATGCAGAGGGGGATCTCAGTGGAGAATGCCGATATCAATGCAGAGGGAGATTTGAGTGCAGGATGCGGATATCAATGCAGAGGGGGACCTGAGACGAGATGCGGATATCAATGCAGAGGGAAATCTGAGTCGAGGTTTCGGATATCACTGCAGAGGAGGATCTGAGTGGAGGATGCGGATATCAATTCAGAAAGAGATCTGAGTGGAAGATGCAGATATCAATGCAGCGGGGGCTCTGAGTGGAGGATGCGGAACTCAATGCAGAGGGGTATCTGAGTGGAGGATGCGGATGTCAATGCAGTGGGAGATCTGAGTGGAGGATGCGGATATCAATGCACAGTGGGATCTGAGTGGAGGATGCGGATATCAATACAGAGGGAGATTTGATTGGAGGATGCGGATATCAATGCAGAAGGAGATCTGAGAGCAGGATGCGGATATCAATGCAGAGGGAGATCGAAGTGGAGGATGCGAATATCAATGCAGAGGGAGATCTGACTGGAGGATGCAGATATCAATGCAAAGGGAAATCAGAGTTGAGGATGCGGCTATCAATGCAGAGGGAGATCTGAGTGGAGAATGCGGATATCAATGCAGAGGGAGATCTGAGTGGAGGATGCGGATATCAATGCAGTGCAAGATCTGAATGGAGGATGCGGATATCATTGCAGAGGGGGATCTGAGTGGAGGATGCAGATATCAATGCAGAGGGAGATCTGACTGGAGGATGCGGATATCAATGCAGAGGGGGATCTGAGTGGAGGATGTGGATATCAATGCAGAGAGTGATCTGCGTGGAATTCGTGGATATCAATGCAGAGGGGGATCTGAGTGGAGGATGCGGAACTCAATGCAGAGGGAGATCTGAGTGGAGGATGCGGATATCAATGCACAGGGGGATCTCAGTGGAGGATGCGGATATCAATACAGAGGGAGATTTGATTGGAGGATGCGGATATCAATGCAGAAGGAGATCTGAGAGCAGGGTGCGGATATCAATGCAGAGGGAGATCAAAGTGGAGGATGCGAATATCAATGCAGAGGGAGATCTGACTGGAGGATGCGGATATCAATACAGAGGGAAATCAGAGTTGAGGATGCGGCTATCAATGCAGAGGGAGATCTGAGTGGAGAATGCGGATATCAATGCAGAGGGAGATCTGAGTGGAGGATGCGGATATCAATGCAGTGCAAGATCTGAATGGAGGATGCGGATATCATTGCATAGCGGGATCTGAGTGGAGGATGCAGATATCAGTGCAGAGGGTGATCTGAGTGGAGGATGCGGATCTCAATGCAGAGGGCGATCTGAGTGAAGGATGCGGATATCAATGCACAGGGGGATCTGAGTGGAGGATGCGGATATCAATGCAGAGGGGGATCTCAGTGGAGTATGTGAATATCAACGCAGGGGGATATCTGAGTTGAGGATGCGGATTTAAACGCAGAGGGGGATCTGAGTGGAGTATGCGGATATCAATGCAGAGGGAGATCTGAGTGGAGGGTGTGCATATCAATGCAGAAGGATATCTGAGTGGAGGATGCGGATATCAATGCAGACGGGGATTGGAGTGAGGATGCGGATATCAATGCAGAGGGAGATCTGAGTGGAGGATGCGGATATCAATGAAGAGGGGGATCTGAGTGGAGGATGCAGATATGAATGCAGAGGGAGATCTGAGTGGAGAATGCGAATATCAATGCAGAGGGAGATCTGAGTGGGAGATGCGGATATCAATGCAGAGGGAGATCTGAGTGGAGGTTGCGGATATCAATGCAGAAGGATATCTGAGTGCAGGATGCGGATATCAATGCAGGGGGTGATCTGAGTGGAGGATGCGGATATCAATGCAGAGGGGGATCTGAGTGGAGGATGCGGATATCAATGCAGAGGGAGATCTGATTGGAGGATGCGGATATCAATGCAGTGGGGGACCTGAGTAGTAGATGCGGATATCAATGCAGAGAGGGATCTGAGTGGAGGATGCGGATATCAATGCAGAGGGAGATCTGAGTGGAGGATGCGGATATCAATGCAGAGGGGGATCTGAGTGGAGGATGCGGATATCAATGCAGAGGGGGATCAGAGTGGAGGATGCGGATATCTGTACACAGGGAGATCTGAGTGGAGGATGCGGATATCAATGCAAAGTGGGATCTGAGTGGAGGATGCAGATATCACTGCAGAGTGAGATCTGAGTGGGGGATGAGGATATCAATGCAGAGGGACATCTGAGTGGATGATGCGGATATCAATGCAGAGGGAGATCTGAGTGGAGGATGAGGATATCAATGCAGAGGGAGATCTGAGTGGAGGATGCGAATATCAATGCAGAGGGGGATCTGATGGGTGGAAGCGGATATCAATGCAGAGGGGGATCTGAGTGGAGGATGCGGATATCAATTCAGACGGAGATTGGAGTGCAGGGTGTGGATATCAATGCAGAGGAGGATTTGATTGGAGGATGCGGATATCAATGCAGAGGGAAATCTGAGTCGAGTTTTCGGATATCACTGCAGAGGAGGATCTGAGTGGAGGATGCGGATATCAATGCAGAGGGGGATCTGAGTGGAGGATGCGGATATCAATGCAGAGGGTGATCTGAGTGGAGGATGCGGATCTCAATGCAGAGGGGGATCTGAGTGAAGGATGCGGATATCAATGCACAGGGGGATCTGAGTGGAGGATGCGGATATCAATGAAGAAGGAGATGTGAGTGCAGGATGCGGATATCAATGCAGAGGGAGATCGATGTGGAGGATGCGGATATCAATGCAGAGGGAGAACTGACTGGAGGATGCGGATATCAATGCAGAGGGAAATCAGAGTTGAGGATGCGGATATCAATGCAGAGGGAGATCTGAGTGGAGAATGCGGATATCATTGCAGAGGGAGATCTGAGTGGAGGATGCGGATATCAATGCAGAGGGGGATCTGAGTGGAGGATGCGGATATCATTGCAGAGGGAGATCTGAGTGGAGGATGCGGATATCAATGCAGAGGGGGATCAGAGTGGCGGATGCGGATATCAGTGCAGAGCGGGATCAGAGTGGCGGATGCGGATATCAGTGCAGAGGGAGATCTGAGTGGAGGATGCGGATATCCGTGCAGAGGGAGATCTGAGAGGGCGATGCGGATATCAATGCAGAGGAACATCTGAGTGGTGGATGCGGCTATCAATGCTGAGGGTGATCTGAGTGGAGAATGCGGACATCAATGCAGAGGGGGATCTGAATGGAGAATGCGGATATCATTGCAGAG